>NW_006238933.1:4073794-4094051 GCF_000226075.1 Solanum tuberosum | reverse complement strand
CAAAACAAACTTAGGAAATCAATAATTGTTAGGTTTTCCAATTGATCTCCCCAATCACAAAGTAAAACTAGAATAATAATGTCTAACCTCTAAAAATGAGGTTTACATGCCCTATTTATAGAAAAAGAATCCTAAATTAAAAGGGAAACGAATCAAGAAAAGTTTTGTTTAGGTACGCGTCTTCAATCCACAAGACCGACTTACAGACCGTCGATGGATCTACGGTTCGTAAGTCCCTCCCGTTAGTCAGGACTTAGAAAATATTTCAGCTTCCAAAAATCAGCTTCTCTGAAGCAAACGACGGATCAGCAGTACGAACCGTAGATCGATATACGGTCCGTCAATACCCTCCGTAACTCCACACTTAGAATATTCAAAAATCAGTTACTGGAACCCTCGTAGTATCACTCTACGGATCAACAGTACGGTCCGTAGATCAATCTACGGACCGTCAATGGACGCCGTGGTTCCACACTTGGTCAAATTTCCCTGACTTTGTCCCTCCATGCCTTGCCTGCTGATCTACGGTCATCACCTACGGACCGTGAATGGACCTACGGTCCGTAGATCACCTCCGTGAATGCCTTTCTTCTGCATTTCTTTCAGCTGTCTCTACACTTCCGCGCCTGAACATCTTTCCTGCAAAACATGATAAAAACACATCAGAACCAATATAAAAAGGCCCTAGACACACACAACTTGTAAGTGAAATGTATTAGAAATACCGTAAACTCACGGTACATCAATTACTCAAGGATTATGACATGAGTATTCTTTACCACCCAGGTAAGACTAATGTTGTTGCTGATGCTTTAAGCAGGTAGTTTATGGGTAGTACCACCCATGTTGAGGAAGAAAAGAGAGAGTTAGCGAAATATGTTCATAGGCTTGCACGTTTGGGAGTTCGACTAATGGATTCCATAGAAGGAGGAGTAGTGGTGATGATTAATGGGGCTGAATCATCTTTAGTGTCAGAAGTGAAAGAGAAGCAAGACTAAGATCCTATTTTGCTTGAATTGAAGGCAAATGTTCTTAAGCAGAAAGTTATGGCTTTTGAACAAGGGGGAGATGGTGTATTGAGGTATTAAGGTAGATTGTGTGTACCATTGGAGGATGGACTCCAAGAGAGGATCATGGAGGAAGCTCATAGCTCCAGATATTCCATTCATCCGGGTTCCACAAAGATGTATTGCGATTTGAGAGAAGTCTATTGGTGGAGTAGTATGAAAAAAGGCATCACCGAATTTGTTGCTAAGTGCTCGAATTGCCAACAAGTTAAAGTAGAGCACCAAAGGCCCGGTGGTTTGGCTCAGAATAATGGAAGTGGGAAATGATTAATATGGATTTCATCACAAGTTTACCAAGGTCTCGCATGCAACATGATTCTATTTGGGTGATTGTCGATAGAATGACAAAAATTGCCCACTTTTTGCCCGCGAAGACCACCCATTCAGCAGAGGACTATGCCAGGTTATATATTCAAGAGGTAGTAAGACTTCATGGAAACCTTGTTTCGATTATATCAGATAGAGGTGCATAATCTACTGCACAGTTTTGGAAGTCATTCCAAAAAGGTATGGGTTCAAAGGTGAACTTAAGTACTGCCTTTCATCCTTAGACTGATGGGCAAGTAGAGCGCACTATTCAGACCTTAGAGGATATGTTGAGGGCATGTGTGATTGATTTCAAAGGTAATTGGGATGATCACCTACCTCTTATTGAGTTTTCTTACAACAATAGTTACTACTCTAGCATCCAAATGGCTCCTTATGAAGCTCTTTATGGGAGAAGATGCAGATCTCCTATTGGATGTTTTCAAGTTGGTGAAGCTCGGTTGATAGGACCAGATTTAGTTCATAAAGCTATGGAGAAGGTTAAAGTGATTCAAGAGAGGTTGAAAACGGAACAGAGTCGTTAGAAATCCTACACTGATGTTAGGAGAAGGGAGTTAGAGTTTGAAGTAGATGATTGGGTGTACTTGAAAGTTTCACCCATGAAAGGTGTTATGAGGTTTGATAAGAAGGAGAAGCTTAGTCCTCGGTATATTAGCCCTTACATAATATCAAAAAGAGTAGGTAATGTAGCTTATGAGTTAGAGCTACCACAAGAGTTAGTCACGGTTCATCCGGTATTTCACATCTCTTTGTTGAAGAAGTGCATGGTCGATCCTTCATTGATCATACAAACTGGAGATATTGGGATCAAAGATAGCCTATCTTATGAAGAGATTCCGGTTCAAATTCTAGATCGCCAAGTTCGCAAGCTGAGGACTAAGGAAGTAGCATCAGTCAAAGTTCTTTGGAGGAACCAATTTGTAGAGAAAGCTACTTGGGAAGCTTAGGAAGATATAAAGAAGAGATCCCACATCTCTTTGAAACCGGAGAAGTTCCAGATCAAGGTACTAATTCTCTTCTTAGTACTCTATAATTTATATACTTGATGTGTTAGATTTGTTTGTTGGGTGTTTGAAATGTATGATTGATATTACACCCTAACCTAGTAAGAGTAATCTCATTCGAGGACAAATATTCCCAAGGTAAAGATATTGTAACATCTCGCAATTTGAAATAACTAGGAAGAAGCTAAGAATTTGGAATAGTCATTTTTTGGAAAGCATGAAAATCTGGAAATTTTGTTAAGTTAGGATAAGTTGAGTTTTTTGTCCACTTCAAATGGCCATAACTCATAGCTCAGGATGAGTTAGGTGTACTTCCAGATGTGGCAGGAAATATCTTGGAATAATCTTTCCAACGCCGTCGAGTTTGCGCAATTGCGAGTTCGTATGAGTGAGATATGCCTTTTGGAAGTTGGGCTATTTGAATAAGGAAAGTCTAATCCGAATTTTGGAAGGGTATTTTAGTCTTTTCCTTACCCAATTGTTTTAATTCGTTTTTAGGAGTTTAATTGCGGTGAAATAAGATTTTAGTCAGTTTAGAAAATTTGAAGTACACGCTAGAGATTGGAGAAAAGAGAAGAAAGTTCAAGATTCGTCGATTTATTGGAGATTTGTGTGTGGATTTCGTCAAGGGGTGATCCCTATGAGGTATGTGCGATTGCATAGCGTTGGGTTAGTTCACCCACGCACCAATCATGATTCAATTCAGCGAAATATGTTTGATTTGAAAGTAAAACCTTTTAGTTCTTGATGAAATTCGTTTGAATTCTTGTGGGTTGTGTTGTTGAAGTTTCATGAGATTAGATTCATATTTTCAGGTGTAATTTCAAGTTGAATCTGATATATATTGAGGGTATAAATTATTCTAAGTGTTTGGGGAAAGAACTAAGTGAAATTAGAGGGTTTAGAGATGAGAAACGGAGAAGAAAAGTCGAGGAACACTTGGAGAAAGGGGTGGGCCGTCGCACCAGCCAGCGCGCCCCAAAAGGCTCTATGAAGTTTCACCCTGGGGGCGCCGCGCCAGCCAGAGCATCCCAGGTCTGTCTCTGATCTTCAAGGGCTGGAGCCCCGCGCCTCTCAGAGCGCCAGGGACGCCAGTTGTTCTCATTCCTCCTCCATCTTTTCGTACTAGTTCCTTAGCAATGTACCTATGTTTTCTAGTTGATTCCAACACTCTAAGGTCCATCTAAACATCAGGAAATCATCCATAAACATGAGATCATGAACCTTGAATCCATAATTCAATTCGAGGAAAGTTAAGAGTCAAGTCTAGAAGTTAAGAAGTAAGTCAAGAGAAGTTTATAAAGTTTTCTAAAGTCTTTCACAAACGTTTTAACTTTGTTTTAGGACTTAAGTTTCGAGTTAAGCAAAGAGTAAAGAGTTGAGTTCATTTCTCAAAAAACTATAAGGGAACTATGTATTCCCAAAGAGTTTTAAAATGTTTTCACATTTGAGCAAGAAAGGGAACATCGATTCCAAGAGAGCTTTTAAGCTAAGTTTTGAGTAATTATCTCAAACCAAAGAAAGAAGTTTATTTTAAAAACATATGAGCTAAGTATATTTTGGGAGTAGTATTGAGCACCGATATGGGGATATGAGTTCATATTAACTCAAGTCTCCATAAATCATGTAGCCATCATGGGTAGTAAAGGATCATATTTTTTAGATGAATCCTTAAGTATGCTTTTTAGCATAGACTAGTGGATCCACTTAGTTAAGGTGTTCTATATGACGGCAAAGTATAGGACATTTCTGGCAGCGTGGGCAAGATGTTGTATCACCACTTAGGCTCATAGTGGTGGTTGTCAGTTAGAGAAACTCCCACAGAAACTATATTACTTTGATATATGAGTAAAGTTGAGGTTTTTATTGCATGTCTTTAACAAATTAAGTTTTTATTTACTGTTCTAAATGCTTTGTATAAATAGCACTATTATTGTTGCTTTACACTGCATTTTGAGTTGAGTTATTCATGAGTTGAGTAAAGCCAAGGTAAGTGTTCCTTTCAGATTCTTTTCAAGACTATGTATGTTTAGCATTCCAACTCGCATACTCGTACATTCAATGTACGTATTCCAGTAGGCCTGCATCGTCTTATGATGCAGACACAGGTAACCAGGATCATCACCCAGCTCCTCGTTGATCCAGTTGAGCACTCAGAGTCAGTTGGTGAGCCTCTTTGCATTGCGAAGGACCCCTTTTACTTTGCTTTCAGTATTTCATTGTTAGGATGATCGGGGGTTTTGTCCCGACATCCCTCTTTCTTTTAAAGGCTTCATAGACAGTCAGACAGATAGTTATAGTTCTTTAGTCTTATTCATTTCAGTTGTATACGTTTAAGACTTTGGTTGCCATTTTGGCTAATATATTATTTCTTAAAGTTTTTGCATGAGTTATACTTCTTGTGTTTAAGTCTTCCGCTGAGTAAGTAAGTCAGGCCAAGGGTTCGCTTAGGGCCACCAATGGTTCTCGAGTGCCGGCCACGCCCAGGGTATAGGCTCGGGGAGTGACACATAGTCAGCAATATCTCTCCTTATGCCACTCCACCAGTAATGCTGCCTCAAATCACGATACATCTTCGTTGTGCTCGGATAGATAGAGTATCTTGACTCATGGGTCTCACAAAGTATCAATTGTATAAAATCCCTGACTCTCAGAACACATATGCGACCGGCGAATCTCAACACTCCATCAGGATCTAAGGTAGCTTGAGCACCATTACCCGCTAACACTCGATCTCTATGGGACACCAAGGCCTCATCCTCAAACTGTCAACCACGAATCCTATCAATCAAAGAAGACTAAACTCCCATATAGGCCAATACGCGTCTAGAATCAGAGATAACCAACTAAACCATGCTATTGGCTAACAACTGAATGACCAAAGCCAAGGGTCGCTCCTCAATGGATAAGAAGGTTAGACTACCCATACTCACCGCCTTTCACCTCAAGGCGTCTGCTACCACATTCACCTTTTTCGGATGATAGAGAATAGAGAGATTGTAGTCCTTCAGGAGCTCAATCCAACGACGCTACCTCGAATTAAGGTCCCTCTAGCTCATGATGTACTGAAGACTCTTGTGATCAGTATAGATCTCACATCAAACTCCATACAGGTAGTGCCTCCAAATCTTAAGCGTGAAAAATACTGCCGCCAAGTCCAAGTCATGGGTGGCGTAGTTGCACTCATGCAACTTCAGTTGCCTCAACTCATAAGTAATAACTCAGCCCTACTGCATCCATACAAAACCCAAACCAATGCCGGATACGTCATAATAAATTGTGAAGCTCTTGCCCTCAACTGGAAGAGTCAATATAGGAGTGGTGGTTATTAACTCCTTGAGCCTCAAAAAACTTGCCTCACACTCCTCTGACCAAACAAAGGGAACATCAACATGAGTCAACCGGGTCAGAGGTGATGTCAAGGTAGATAAACCTTACACAAACTGTATGTAATAGCATGCTAGTCCGACGAAGCTCCAAATCTCAGTAACTAAAGTGGGCCTAGCCCAATCAAGAATAGCCTCAATCTTCATCGAATCTACCATAATGCCCTCTTTAGACACAACGTGCCCCAATAACACCACAAAGTCTAACCAAAACTGGCCCTTCGAGAACTTGGCATAAAGCCACTAATCTCTCAAAGTCTAGAGCACAACTCTCAAATGTTGCTCATGATCATCCCTGCTCCGCGAGTATATCAAAATGTCATCAATGAAGACTATGACGAATGAATCAAGATAAGGCCAGAACACCTACGCCATCAAGTCCATAAAGGTAGCAAGGGAATTAGTCAACCCAAAGGACATCACTAGGAACTCATAATGGCCATAACGGGTCCTAAATGCAGTCTTAGGGATATCCACTGCCCCCTAATCCTCAACTAGTGGTAACCGAACCTCAAATCAATAGAACACCGAGGCTCCCTATAGTTGGTCAAATAGGTCATCAATCCTAAGCAGAGGATACCGATTCTTCACCGTCACCTTATTCAGCTACCTATACTCAATGCACATGCGCATCGTACCGTCCTTCTTCTTTACAAAAAGAACGGGAGCGCCCCAAGGTGATACACTAGGTCTGATGAATCCCTTACCCAAGAGATCCTAAAGCTAAACATTGAGTTCCTTGTGCTCTGCAAGAGCCATCCGATATGGTGGAATAAAAATAGGCGGAGTACTCGACTCAAGCTCAATCGTAAAAAACAATATCATTCTCTGGGGGTAGGCCAGGTAGGTCGGTAGGAAACACATCTAAGAGGTCACGAACAATAAAAATGGACTCAACCGAAGGGACCTCTCTACTAACATCACGCACATAGGCCAAATATCATAAGCACCCGCTAGCCATTAGCCTCCTAGCCCGAATAAAAGAGATAACCCCAACTGGTGTGCTACTACGAGAGCCCTGTCATACCACTAGAGGAGTATCAGGCATGGCTAAGGTAGCAGTCTTAGAGAAGCCATCCAAAATAGCGCGATAAGGGGATAACCAGTCCATGCCTAGAATCACGTCGAAATCAACCATGTCAAGCAATATAAGGTCATCTCGGGTGTCATGCCCCTGGATAGTAACTAAGCAAGATCGAAAAACCTAATCCAATACTAAAGACTCACCCACCGGGGTCAACACATTCAACGGCGCTACCAGAGGCTCAGAACTCTTACTCAAGCGAGAAGCATAATAAACAGAAACATACGAAAAAGTAGAGCCCGGATCAAATAAAGTCAAGGCGGGTTGCTAGCATAAAAGAATCGTACATGTGATCACATCGTTTGATGCCTCAGCCTCCGCCCTCGCTAGAGCTGCATAGAAATGGCGATGTCTCCCTCTGCCCTGACCATCAAACCTACCACCTGACCTGCCTCATTGGGGACCACCCCATATACCCTGATGACCACATCTACAATCTTGACCCTAACCACGGCCTTTAGCTGGAGGTGCTGGTAAAGCTGGGTGAACTGCCTGAGGAGCGGGAGCAATCCGACTATGCTAAGGGAAGTCCCTGGCCCAATGACCCATCTCACCACACTCGAAGCAACCCTGCAGAGGGCGACTCCCAAAAAAACAGCCATCATGGCCTAAAGAACCCGATTGAAACACCTTGCGGCCCTGACTCAAACTCGCCTCGCTCTGACCACCGTCTGATGCCTGAAGAGAGGCCTGGGTAAGCCGGCTAGACTGACCCTGTTGAAATCGTCATCCGGTCCTATCATGATAATCCCTAGACCTGGGGCGGGAGTCATTATAGTTACCCTCATGCCTAGCCCTCTTCTCGCTTTCCCCTTGGGCCTCGCGATGAAGATGCTTCATAGTAATGGTATAGTCAACTACGTCTAAAAAGGATCGACCCGCAGAAACCAAGGACTGGGTCTCAAACCGAAGCTGTAATCTCAACCCACGGACAAAGCACGTAACCCTCTCCTCCTCTATAGGTAATATCATCTCTGCATGACGGTAGAGCTCGTGTAACCTAGTATCGTACTCTGCCACTGACATGGATCCCTGCTCCAAACTGCAGAACTAATCCCTGAGGCGGTCTCTGACGCTACGAGGGAGAAACTTGTCCAAGAAGGCCTCAAAAAACTCAACCCACGATACCAGTGGAGACCTGAATGGCCTGGTATGAATAAATGTGTGCCAACACTCCCTTGTTGGCCCATCTAGCTGGTAAGCGATGAATTTGGCCCCTCTGGACTCCACTAGACCCAAAGTGTGAAGCTTCTCACGGAAAGTAGTAAGAAACTCGTGGTCATCCTCACCCACAGCTCAAGAAAATATCGGTGGTGTCAACCTCAGAAACACACCAAGCATCTTCTGGTCCTCGAGCGGCATAGGTCTGTCAGCTGCCAAGGGTTGTACTCCCTCAAGTAGTACCTGGATCTTAGGTGCCCTCACTGTAGGTTGATCCTGCGATAGTGGTGTTGGTGTAGCTGGGGCGGGTGGCTTCTGCATACCCCCAAGCACACCGAAGAGTTGTGTAATAGGGGCCTGGAGATTTGGAGTCAGAACAGGTCTGGGTGGCGGCTGGGGTTACCCCGGCCCCACCGGCGGAGCTGGTATATGATCTGCTGGAGGGTCCGCTACTAGCTCTAGATCCTCCTCTCTCTCTCTCTCTTGGGATGGTGCTGGTGCCCGAGCCAGCATGGGAGGTCGACCCCTACCCTATGTCGCACCACCGCGCGTACGAGTCAATGTGATAAGAACTAAACAAGAGAGATTTCAAGAAACTGATAATAGACATGATGCACGATATGATACAAAAATAGTGAAAAAACTTTAAGACACCCTCTGGCCTCTTAAAGATAAAACACGGACGTCATCGCGTCTATCCCGTAGAAATCTACTAGGTGCTACCTTTGTACAAGTGAGACCGGTGAACCTAGGGCACTCATACTAACCTGTCACGACCCAATTTCTCGAATCATGATAGCACCTACTATACCCCACCAGTAGGTAAGCCAAACATGTAACCCAAAACATTAAGTAATGAGCGTAAGGGCATAAACTAGTGAAAACAATAATCTAAACAAGGACAACAAGACGGAAGAAACCAAAATAAATATATACAGAAATCCCTCCCAGAACCCGGAAGTCACTAGTACAGAGCTGTCTAATAAAGAGTACAAGTCCCAAAAGTGGACCACAACAAAGCGTGTCTCAAAAGCAATAAGACTAGCTAAAACAAAAGAAGGAGACAGGACAAACCAAAACGTCAAGCGCTCATTCTCGTCACCGAATCATAGTTGCAAAAGAAGGCTGGAACTAATCACCGTTGGTAACTAGTACTGGACCTGCATCACGAAATAGATGTAGAGTGTAACATAAGTACCAAAGCAATAGGTACTCAGTAGGCATCAAAGGCCAACTAAGCAAAAAAGGTAAAAACAATAAGAAAGGATAGAATCTAGACACAGAGAGGTAAAACCGGATATGAAAAGAAAGCACAGAAGCATACCAGAAATAAACTAAGCACAGCTAAAACCTGAACGAACCCCCATAAGCCCGACAGGTACACGGAATAGCTAAGTCTACTGAGAAAGAAGAAATCTGGGCTCCCAGCCCAAAGTAACCAAGATAACCCATCCGACTCCACCCAACCAGTAGTACACTCCCATCCCAGCTAGAAAGAGTGACCTCGGGGGGCACCCAACCAGACAGTCCACTCCCAGCCCAGCTAGAAAGAGGTACCCGGGGGTGAGGTTGATATCGCGAGTCGTCCTACTATGCAGTCAGCTCCTAGCCCAGCTAGAAAGAGCGACACGGGGACAGCCAGCCAGCAGCACACTCCCAGCCCAGCTAGAAAAAGAGGCCTGGAGGCGATCACCGAAATCACTGAGTCCACCCAGCCAGCAATACGCTCCCAGCCCAGCTAGAAAGAACGACCCCGGGGTGATGGTATCTTCAATAGGATCCAATCCAGCAACAGCAACCGTAAAACGTCGTCCACTCCAAGAAATCACTGTAAAGGCTCCAAGCCTATACTATCTGAATCCCACGCCTCTAGTGGTGCACCGAACCTCCGAGAACGCGTCAAAACCGAAGAATTAAGAAATTGAGATTTAAAATATATATATATATATATATATATTGGGCTCGTGCTAGCACAAACACTTATGTCTAGTATATATATATATATATATATATATATTCTTGTCATAATTTCATAATATTGAGTTTGGGTCTAATTGTTTATAATTTTTATTTTAGTTTAGTTTTATAGTCTTATTATAAAAGATCGTTATTGTACGCAAAAGAGACCTGAAAAAAATTAGTTATTTTTTCTATTCAAATTTATATTATACTAGTTTCTGGACACGTGTGTTTCATGTTTATAGATATGCTATAATGACTAAAATGTTATGGAAACATATATGTAAAGAGCAGGTAATGGGTAATATAATAAAACAATTATAAATAAATCTTTAATAATATAACCAAAAAACACCAAATGAAGGGCATATTTTGATGTTTCAAATTAATTCTTTTTAAGCAACCAAGTGTAACTTTTGAACTTTCGTTAATAGTTAGCAAATTTTCAATAAAGTCACAAATGGCTAATTTGAGCTTAAATAAGAATACAGACTTAAACATTGAAGCATTCATAGAAAACTAAACTAAGATGTCTAGTAGAGAAAGAACACACACACAAAATAGGGAAGGAAAAAATTGCAATGTATACATATTTCTTAAAACTTTGATCGATAATAATAAAGACAGAAAAATAAACATAAAATTAGTACATAATTTTTCGAGTTCTTATCGACTCTTTCTCCCATATTCTATCAAAATTCAAGAGTCTTCTTTATCTACTTTAACTATAGAGTAAAAATGATATCATTGGTAGGGGTTTCATGAAATTAAAAAGTTGAATTTATATAGATAGAAATGAAAAAATACCAAAAGATATCTTAAAGTTTTAGATTAAATATTTAGAGGTTATGGCTATGAAAATATGAGAGTTATGGATATCAAAAGTATAAAAATTGAACAGATAATTGAATATGAGTTATGAATATGAATATTTAAAGCAAATAACGTGTGTCTCTCCATTTTGCAGATTTGGACCCTTTAAAATTATTAATTCCTTTATTTATCATAAAGGATAATATTTTATCCACATAAATTATATTATTTATGAGAGGAGTTACGGGAAAAGGTATAAGAAAAAAAATTGACTAATTTATGTAGAGATTTTTGGATTTATTCTTTTTATTATTATTATTATTAATTTATTATTATACACATAGATTATAGATGATAAATATTATTAAATTAGATATTTTAATTAAAAAATAATCTAAGGAAGTGTAAAAGTCATTAACATGTTAATTAAAATGATACAATTTAATATTTTAATTAAATAGTGAAATATTTTATAAAATTTTAATTTATAGTAGGGATAAAACTGTAATTCAACTTTTAACTTTTTTTGTTCCCATTTATAGTAATACTAGTACCTGGACACGTGCGTTGCACGTATATCTCATATTATATGGTTGCATAATATATGTCTATAGTTATAAATTTATGTATAAAGAAAAAAAATATTTGATTGTAATATAAATTGGAAAACATGTATAAGATAAGAAATCAAAATAGATGTACTCAAATTTCAAACTATAATCATAATAAGAATATGTATTTCTAATGAGTTTAAACAATCATACCTCGCAATAATCCCTGCATTTCATTGAGAAACTTTCAATCTATACATCAACATTCAACCGTGTATATATAAAGAAAACTTGAAATTCATAACAACAATTATATCTAAATATTTGAAAACACTAAGTCAATTTTCCTTTTTGTGCATTATAATATGGATTGCACACAACAACTTCTATTTTTTAAAAAAAGGAAAGACAAAATTAGGAAAAATAGTATCAAAAAATTGGAATGAAAAATGTAAAATTGTAATAAGAGGAAGAGAAGAAAAAATCAGTAGAATATATTTACCTAACCATGAATAAGGAAGTATGTTGAGTAAAAGAAAAGTAATGCAAAAGTGTGAACTGATATATGGAGAAATTGACTAATATAATAAACTATATTGAATAATGAAAAGACAACTCTTCAATTTCTGCAAAAAATTTATAACTACGAGCTCAAGATAATATAAATTTATTAATTTAATAAATAGCATACATTGTATGTATGTGTAGTTAATGGGGTAGTGAAAAAGACTCTTTCTAAAAAAAATTATCTCTTTAAAGTATTTTTGAACTTATAATATTAGTGTTATAGAAAGGATAAAGATCCGGTCAAGTATAATTAGGTCAAGTAATGTTCAATGCCTTATAGATTCATGCCATGTGTACTATATAATAATTTATGGTTGAGATCCATTTAAATTATATACTCATTATAATAATAAAAACAACAAAACTGTCAACTATTTTTATTTTTTAAAACTATCAAATAAAGCAATTAAGTGTACCATGTTAATATTTTCAAGAAAAAAAAAATAAGATTCACGAAAATATGCGAACTTCCTGACTTTTTACCCGCCAAACTTCTTCAGGAGTAATTTCACACATGCTTTCTCCAAATTCTGAAGTAATCTCCAAGAATAGATCAAACTTAAAAACATCATTGAGTTCTAAATAATAATTCAACTAAAGAACATGATAATACATTTTAAAAAAAACTTATTTGGAGGTTTTTAAATAATTATAAAAATATATTTACTCGAATTCTTCAAAAGTGTTGAATTATTTAAAATTAGTATAATTTTAAAAATCCAATACAAGTACGAGGTTTGGCGGGTAAAAAGTCGGGAAGTCCGCATATTCCCGCCAATTCTTTTTTCTTGAAAATATTAGCTAGGGTACACTTAATTTCTTTATTTGATAGTTTTAAAAAATAAAAATAGTTGACGGGTTTGTTGTTTTTATTATTAAGATGAATATATAAATTAAATGGATCTCAACCATAAATTATTATATAATACACATGTCATGAATCTATGATGCCATTGAACATTACTTGACCTAATTATACTTGACCGGATCTTTATCCCTATAGAAAATCATATAAAGTTATAAGCTACTGTAAGTTTTTATAGTAATTGTTTTATTAAATTATATACCTATTATTTCTTTTTAATTATTTATAATCATTCCGGAAATGTATAAACTAATTTTGGAAAGCTTGTAAAATGAGAAATTATTATTTCTTATCATTATTTTAGCTATTATTAACATTTAGTATGACAACATTTAAAAAAGTAGCCTCCTTTAAATATTCATTGTTTCTAAATTAACGTAGCCAAGAATTTGAGATGTTTTGACGTTTTATTTATCTAAACACGAAGAATTTTGTTTCTGAATCTGAAACATGCATGTAATTAAGCATTGGGTGAATTATGATTTTATTTTTACTATTTAATTAATTAAATAATTTATAACATTTTAATATAATGAAGGGGTAAAATGGTAATCCAACTTTAAAGGTTGGAGCTTCCCACTTTTAGTAATATATGATATGATATGATTTAGAGTCACTAATAAATATGGATATTTACAACCAACATTCTATATAAAGACTTTATCGACTTTAAATGCAATGATATTAACTCAATTGTCAGTAATAATTATTTATATGAATACGAATGATGAAAAGGTGATAAGAAAAAAAATGAGGATGGTGTAGTTTTATTAAAATATACTACTATATAATTAGTGGGATTGAGTAGTTGAATGAATGTTAAGTATGAGCAGCTAGCAAAGGAACATTCTCTCTAATGGAAAGATACAAAGAGAAAAGAACAAAGTGTTAAATTAAGACCCTACCAAGTATCTGATAAAATATGTCCACACCACCCACCCTTAGTCATCATGAATTTTAAAACAATTCATTTTGCAATTCCTAATTATTGTTGCATGGAATTTTGCACATTCTTTCATCATTTTCCCCCTCTCTGTATATATCTATATTTTGACATTTTCTTTTTATGCGAAGACTGATGTAACTTGTTTATATACGTCGAATTTTGATAAATGAGTACTAAATTTTGGATCTAATTTTAGAACTCCAATACACTCTATTATAGAAGTCTAAAGGTTGAATTGGTCAAATTTTAAGTTCTAGAGTCTCCTATATTCCCTAATACAACAACAACAATAATAATAATAATAACATATTTTTAGTATTATTTCACATGTGGGGTCTAAGGAGGATGATATGCTCGCAAATCTTACTCTTACCTCATGTAAATAGATGAACTATTTTCGATAGACTCAGTACTCAAGTAAAGCACATTAAGGTAGGCAATAGAAGGAAATAAAACTACAAAAAGAAAATCATGATGAAAATATATTATTTTTAAAAGAAAATTATCGCAAATAACATGAAAACTGACACAAATTAAACGAAGTTACATGTACTAGTACAATTAAGGAATACGATAATATGAGTAGTAGAAGAAGAAGAAATATTGATAAGGAAAGCTATATCATGCTCCATGACCTATAACTATGATCTTCGACCTTCGAATGCTCCTATCTAGATTCATGTAATTAGTAAGTTTTACGTGTGTCAGCTATATGTCTTGTCTAATCACCTTCTGTGATACTTTTTTGTCCTATCTCTACCACATCTCCTTAGGTCCATCATGGTCAATCTCTCACATCTCCTTAATGGGGTATATGTGCATCTTCTCTTCACATTTTTGAACCATCTCAATCTCGCTTCCTTCATCTTTTTCACCATGGATGTCACTTCCATCTTGTTCTGAATTTCTTTTTTTCTAATTTTATCTTTCCTAATATTTCCACACATCCGTCTCAACATCCTTATTTTTGTCGCTTTCATGTTTTGAACATGCGAGTTCTTATCATGCCAATACTTTGCCTATACAAAAAATTTGGTCTAACTACTACTTTGTAAAACTTACCTTTAAATGTTGGTGACACATTTTTATCACACAAGACACCAAATGTTAGCCTCCATTTTATTGACCGCGCTCAAATATGATGTGTTACATCATCGTCAATTTCCCATATTTCCTTGGATTAATATTGATCCAAGATACTTAATTAAAACCTCCTATCTTGGAGATGAATTGAGTATCGATCTTCATTTTCACATCTGTCACGTAAGTCGCGACACTGAATTTGCATTCAATCCTAATCTTACTCAACCTGAACCATTTAGACTCTAGAATCTGTCTCCATACCACTAGTCTATCATTAATTTCGACGCTTCTCTCATTAATATCAAGATTATATCATCCGAGCATACACCATGACCTCTTTTAGGATATGTCGTGTCAGTTCATCAATCACCAAGGCAAATAAAAATGGCCTAGGAACTGATCCTTTATATAAACCCATTTCGATTTGAAAGTATTTTGAGTCTTCTTCCACTATCCTTACCCTGAGTCTTAGCTCGATCGGATAGGTTTCTTAATTATCAAAATTTAAATTTGAAATCTTTAATTAAAAATAATGGCATCTCATCTCCAATGCACTTATTGAAGGGATGTTTTGGACATCTCTTATTGCTTCAACTTGTATTAGTATTTTTTTTTTTTAATTTTGAAATAGACAATTCATTACTACTTTGAATTTTTACAAATGAAATCATGAGATTGTCGGATCCGTAGGTACGTTTATTTTCAATATGCCACAATTCCCTGAATGATGCTTGGTCTAATTTTTCTTTTCTTTTACATTTTATTTTACTACTATTCCTTGTTTTCTTGTTAAGCAGTAGGACCCTTAACCTTTTGTATTGATGATGGTGTTTAGGAAAATTATTTACATAATTAAAAGCTCTAAGATAATTATAGATTATTTATTTTTATGGAAAATAACATATTTATTCACGAGGAGCAAATTAATTACATATGTTATTTACTTTGATATCTTCTACACTAAATAATTACACATACCCCATTATATCTTTATGGAGTAGTTAATTTCTCCTTTTTCGTTTTTACTCTCTTTTTTTCTCCTTCCTTTTTTCTTTTTTTACTCCTTCTTTGTTTATTTTTTTCTTCTAATTTTATTCAATTCTTTTTTTTCTTTTTATTTTTCCATAAAAAACAAGTTATGTTACTGTATATTTAAAATTATTGAAAATATTCCTAAACCTGACGTGAATTATTAGTGTCATCCTGAATTATTGACAACATTAAAAACATTAATTTACTTGACTAACTGAATTTAAATACACCATCAATCTAGTAACATGAGTGAAAATACACCCCTAAATTCTCACCAAGTTTAGGAGTGTTTTCAATACTCTTTTCGACTTTTTGTCAAGCATAATACATAAATATACTCTTAACTTGAAATCAACTCACATTATGCTCTCCAATTTTGAGTGTGCACAAGTAGACACTTAAACTTATATAAAATTGAACAAATAGACATGCATCTTATGTGGCATTCTACATGGCAATTTTCATCATATGAGGTGTCCTAGGTGTATAATGTCACGTAGGACTCATGTGTCTATTTATTCAACTTTATACAAGTTAAAGTATCTATTTATGTGTATCCAATGTTTGGGCCATAAATGTGAAATGAAACTAAGTTAATTACCATATTTATGTATTATATTTTTTTTTATTAGGAGGTTATGCTTTTACAAAAATTTGAGACCTTTTTTTACATCATGTGACAGATTGATAGTGTATCTAAATTTAGTTAGTCAAAGAAAATAGTTTGACGCCAAAGGCATCCATAAGTCTCCTTTTACTATTACTCTAAAGATGCATTAATTGCTGTTACAACAAGGATACACTGATTGTTGCTAAAAGACAAAATAACAAAAGAAAAGAATAAAAAACAAAAACAGCGTAAAATAAAATGACAAAAAAAAAGAAAAAAAGAAAAAAGAGGAAGAACTCACGAGGACTTCAAAACAAAAGGAGGTATAGGAGTAAGGGAGAAGACAAATCAAAGTAATTAATTTACTTTTAGAAGATAATTTATGTACTTTCTCCTTACTTTTATTATAAATACTAATCTAACAAGAATAATAGTAACTAACATAATATTATTGATTAAATTCTATTAATAATGTACAATTTTCTGTAGCTTACTACTTAAATTATGTCCCTCGCTAGCACATGAGCACTTGTCTGCAAAATAAAAATTATCAAATCACTTTTAAATGTGAAATTTGTTGAGTTCGAAAGAATTAGGGCGTAATAGGGAAGCTTATAATTGTGAATTATGTTTCTGATAAATCAGATAACAAATAAAAGCATATTAAAAATATATTTAGGGCCCGTTTGGCCATAGATTTCCCAAGTAAAACTTGGGAAAAAATTTGGCAAATATTGTTTGTCCATACACTTTCTCATTATTTGGCAAATCTTTTTGGCAAATAACCCAAATTCCCAAATACTAGTTTTTTCTAGTATTTGGACCAAATCTCATTATTTGGAAAGTTTTAAAAATCAAATTTAACACCAAACTTTTAGCTTTTACAAAAAATACTTTATTTATTAACACCAACCAACTCAATCAAATCTCCATCTGCTAACTAACTCAATTAATAAATTTTTCTATTATAAAGAGCATACATGTACAAGAGCATACATGTACAAGAGCTTTTATACCATGCATCTTTTTTAACGATGCGACTATTTACTGTAATGATGCTTTTTGATTTGTTGCGGAAGTCATCAATCTTGTTACGCGACATTTCTATTTTGCTATGTAATACAAATTTATGGTTAGTTTTGATAGTTTTAAAAACTTATGGGCATAAGTCATATTTCTTAAAAAATTGAAATATATTTCCCAAATACTATGGCCAAACACATGGTGAAATTTCACCCAAATCTTCACCCAAATAATATTTGCCAAATATATTTGAAAATCTATGGCCAAACGCTAGCTTAATATGATTTGGCCAAGTGTCCTACATATAATAAACTAATATTGAAAGTTGCATAAACATGTTAGGGAGAAAATCTTCCCATAAAGAAAATTATTTAATGACTACATTGTGAATGCTATAGTGTTCATGGTATAGAGAAAAGGGGGTCTTCAATTTATAGGATTTCATACGTTTCCACAAAGAAAAGAATAACCAAATTTGCAATAGCATTATATTTTTCTTTCAAGAAAAGTTAAAATATTTATGATAATACTTTAACATTCCTTCAAATGAAAAGTAAAACTCAAATATGATAAGAAAATCAGGACAAAATCCTAACAAAAGTTAGCTCAATGACAACAGGGAAATCTATTGGATGGTTGTTCACTTTTAAATGTGAAATTTAGCTCAATGACAAAAGGGAAATATATTGGATAGTAGTGTATATTATTATTTGATGCAAATAAAAAATATGTTTGACACAAAATAGTATATGTTTTATGTTTACATTTGACTAATGAATGTAACAATTTTAACAAATGGCTAAAATAACGCTTAAATTATGATTGGATTTACAGTAATACATTCATATTTTGTGTACCTTTGAATATTTTCTTAAAGCATTTTTTGATATGACCACAAGTCAAAATCTGATTATCAAAAAACTATAGTGATGAAGGAGATTAAATTTCAAGTTATTCAACTAGCTTCTTGATAGAAATATTAAAATGTAAAAGAGAGGGTTCATTTTTTTTGTTAATTCGAAGAGTGTAAATAAAAGGGAAAATTGTATATAATAGCAAACTATTAATTTAAATTAAATGCTATAAATATAGTTTGATTTAATTGTACCTCATAGCAAATTGTTGCTATTTCACCTCTCTCCTGGTGAATCTAGCTCGCCACTCTCGTTCTCTCCCTTACCTCTCTCGTTTTTATACAAACGCAAGTGTATAAAGTGCGTTTGTGTTTGTATAAAGCGAGAGAAAATTGTATATATACATATTTTTCGTTCCCTCTCTCCCCTCTCCCACGATCTCGCTTGCCACTCTCCCAGATCTCGCTCTCTCACTCGCCTCTCTCACTTTATACAAAACACAAATGTATAAAATGTGTAAAAATTGTATATATACATTATACTTTTCATTCCCCTCTCCCAGATCTCGCTCGCCACTCTCCCAGATCTCGCTCGCTCACTCGCCTCTCTCACTTTATACAATTGATCTTTTTGTATATGTATACCAAAGAAGATTATACAACTGCTTTCTTTTGTATATGTATAGCGAAATATACATATTTATGTTTGCTATGGAGCGCAATTATGCAAACTTTGCTATAGCATACAATTATGAATTTTGTGTTTGCTATATGTGAAAGTTGCTCTAAATAAAACCCCTTTAATTTTATTTTATTTTTTTTGTCTTTTGATCAACATGTGTATAAACAAAAAAACACAGCTTAATTTGTTATTCAATTATCTGATAAATATCAACAAAAAAATACTTTAAAAAATATTAGAATGGGATGGGAGGTGAAAATCATAGGACTCTATAAAACAGTAGTGTATTCCTGTAAATTCGATCATAATATAAAATATTATTTTAGCCATTTTTTCTAATTATTTTGACTCATCCATCAAATATATAACTTGCCTAACAAACAAAATGTGTAGACTGGTCTTAGAAAAGGTCATACGCTCTGGCAAATTATATTGAGTATTCTAGAATTCACATATAATTCTCTCTTTGTTAATCAATTTTTTAAGGGCATGATATACTCTTCAACTTGTCGTTTAGAGTTGATATTTTTCGTTATAAAAATGACTCATATATACTTCTATTATTATACAAATGGATCAAATATATATTTTCCTCTAACGGAAGTGAAAAATTAATTTTAAATTAATTTTAAAATGTAAGCGTATATTTGATCCTTCTCACACGTACTTTTTTCTTTTTTAATTCAACAACTAATTTGAATTCATTATTTGACAGTCAAATTTGTTTTTTCACTAATTTTCTTGTAAAATTATCATATATACACCGATTTATTTTTATAAATACAAAAATAAATTACAATATAGCTAAAACAAATTAGTTTTTCTTTTTTTTTCTTACTTTTTTCTGGTTTTCCACTCATACTTCTTTTGTTTTAATTCTATATTTCTACACCAAAGAATGGAAGGAAAAAATAGAATAAGAAACTTAAATAATGATAAATAAAGAAGTAAAAAAAAATCATATGTGAAAATGACAATACATACACCTAGATGAATTTTTTTGGAATTAAAAATCAAAAAAATTAATTTTTCACTTCAGTTAAGATAAAAAGGTATATGTGAGCCATTTTTATAACTATAGGAGTATATGTGAGTTATTTATATAACATTATCGATATATATGTGAGCCATTTGTATACCAAGGATATCAGCTCTAGATAATAAAATTAAGGTTATATCAAACCCTTTTTTTTTAAAAAAATATTTAAAAAGTGTTTTTGTCACTTGCGGGGGGGTGGGGGAGG
>NW_006238933.1:4070340-4073190 GCF_000226075.1 Solanum tuberosum | reverse complement strand
ACTTGCGGGGGGGTGGGGGAGGGGGGGGGGGGATGAGACGTTAGAGTTGATTCTTGGATCTTCACAAATCACAATGATGGATTGAGCTTAACTTCAAAGATAACAATAGATCTCTTCCTTTTTCCAGTCAAAAAAGTATTTTATTCATCAAAGGATTCAATGTATAATATTCTATTCCATACACAGAAAAATTAATGTATGCTTAGTTATTCTCTTTTAGATCAAAGTGACTTACTTGTAAATCTGTCCAAGAGGAAGAAAAATTCTCCAAGCACTAATGTCACAAATCTCTTAAGCTCTAATTAACCAACCTTAATTAGCTACTGTCACAAGCAATTAATACTCATAAGGTCGGTATTTAGTAGTTTTTTAATAGTAGTGGTATTTTAGAGTTAATTCATTTGGTTATATTATATAGTTGTAATCTAAAATTGTTGATGTTATTTCGTGACGTTTTGAGGAAAATCGTAGGTCATGATTTTTACTCCTTGAGCAAAGAAGTTTTTCACGTAAAATCATTGTGTTCGTAGATTCTGTAATTGAAGAACCTAATTCTTCATTAAGTTAAAATATCAGGCATATATGATCCACCCCCTTCAAGTGTATAAGTAATCTCTAAACAACACTCTTATGTGTAAGATCTAATTGCAATTGAATTAGTACAATATATTTACAATGATACGTGCATCAACTAATTTTTTTCTCATTCTTTGTAGGTCAAAAGGGTGGTTGGGTTGGTTAACTATGAAACAACAATTACATATTGAGTAAAATACTATTAATTGGGGTTTGGAAAAAAGATAAAATGTACTCGAATCTTATTACTATTTCACGAAGATAAAAAGGCTATTTGTGAAAGAATTTTGACTCAAGTAAATCAAACTTTAGTAAAAGAAAATAATTCAATATTCATTTTGGGGTCTTGCAAGTGTCTTTTCTTATAGGCCATAGGGAATAGATAGTATGTGGGAGTTATTATGGTAGTTTCTTCATCTCTTGTTTTTTTTTCCTCTGCAGAGAAGGGGAGGTATGTGTGTAGACAATTGTATTTATTGGAATTTGATTTGGCAGGATTTGATCAGAGGATTAATCATCTTTTTGACATATATGGATGGAAATTCTGATGGACCCTATCAGTGGCGGAATTAGAATTTTTAATTAGGGGTTCAAAATCTGAAGAAATAGACACACGAAGTAGCTAAGGGGGTTCGACATCTACTATATATACATAAAAATTATTTTAATCATGTAAAAATAATATAATTTTCCGCCGAAAAGGGTTCGAATGAACCCTAAAGATAGGGTGGCTCCGCCACTGGACCCTATGATCACTCATTGTATCCAAGAATATTTCCATGGTTTTCTCTTTGCTTCTACAGTCTACACCCCCCCCCCCCCCCCCCCCCCCCCCCCCCATTCACACGTAACAATTGTATTACCAAGACAAGATGGAGACTTTGTTTACTTTATTTACGGAAAAGTGTCGTATTTACCTTGTATTCTTAGAAAAGGGTCATATTTACCCTTCGTCATAATTTTTTGATATATTTGTTCTTACCATCCAATTTTAGGCACATATTTGTCCTTGTACAGTTAAGTATTGTGTCACCATTTTTATTAGTCTACGTGGCACCTACATGGTGTGTATATATTTTTATTATAATTAAAATTTTATTTTCTATTTAATATTCTATCCAACCCATTTAGTAAAATTCTACCCAACCAAAATAAAGACCCATTAACCCGATTCCAATACCCATCCTTTCACATTAATTTAGCCATCAAAACATGATAATACAGAGACAACGGCCTTCAACTTTCTCTCCGTAGCTTTACAAGATCTCAGAAGAAATACTTTTTATCATAGAGAAAAGCTTGTTGAGAAGCAAAAGTTTTACCAAAGCGTCCACAAGCTAAGTGTAGAATTCTTTTGCAGTTATTAAGTATTACTAATTCAGGCTCTGCAAATAGAAAGGAATCAGCCAGTTTATTGAAAGGCTTAAGAGCTGAGGCAATCTGATTTTTATTTTTTTTTGAATTTTAGAGAAATTTTTGTAGTATAACTCTGTTACCTTGGAATTTTTATTCTAGTTGCATATTTTGAAGTGCATAACCAAATTATTTGTTGTCATGTTATGGTAAATATGTGGCATTTCATATATACGCTCATCAAGTTAGAGTTTCTTGACCCAAGCCTATGTGAAAGTTGTGATATGAATCCTGTTGGGTTTTAAAGGTGTGAACAGGAAATGAAGGGTTGTGACTCTCCTGAAGGGTTGTGACTATGCCGAAGGATTGTGACCTTTATGAAAAGGTTGTGTCCTTTCTAAAATGGTTGTGACCATTTGAAAAGGTTGTGCCTTTTCCAAAGTGTTGTGACCTTTCTGAAAGGTTGTTTTCTTTCCAAAGGGTTGTGACCTTTACCCTTTGTTGGCTATAAATAGAGTGGTTTTCTCTTATTTTTTTGGATCGAATTATTCCCTTATTTTGCATACATTTCTTACAAAACAAAATCGATCGATCGTGTCTGTGTGTGTGATTCGTTGCTGTCATTTTGAGTTCGTTGAAATTATCGAAGTTTGAGGTACCGCTACTTCTTTAATGGCTAATCCGTTTTATCTTGGGAGGAATTAATCTACAACCTCGGGTACTTGAGGGGATTAAATTTCTTAAGGACACACAGTGGGTTCTGTGGACTCGGATAGTTCTTTGTGTTTTTCTTTTCATAGTTTATTATTTCTGGTTTGCTAATCTGAATACAGGAGATAACAAGCTTAAGAAATTTAATGATGGTATTTTCTGTGGTAAGGAAATAACTTCTATTTTCTGTGTTCTTATTATTGGAGAAAG
>NW_006238933.1:4068921-4069073 GCF_000226075.1 Solanum tuberosum | reverse complement strand
TATATTACTCATTGAAAAGAATTGTATTCTTTGATGAAAAAGTTTCACTTTAAAATATTGTGATTTTTCATGAAAATATATGTCTATTAAATTATTATTTTTATAGACATGAACATTGGTGAAAAGTGATATGTTATGTTTGTGTTGTAAAA
>NW_006238933.1:4064193-4065559 GCF_000226075.1 Solanum tuberosum | reverse complement strand
CCTTCTTTTGCATACATTTCTTACAAAACAAAATCGATCGATCGTGTCTGTGTGTGTGATTCGTTGCTGTCATTTTGAGTTCGTTGAAATTATCAAAGTTTGAGGTACCGCTACTTCTTTAATGGTTAATCCGTTTTATCTTGGGAGGAATTAATCTGCAACCTCGGGTACTTGAGGGGATTAAATTTCTTAAGGACACACAGTGGGTTCTGTGGACTCGGATAGTTCTTTGTGTTTTTCTTTTCATCTTTTATTATTTCTGGTTTGCTAATCTGAATACAGGAGATAACAAATCCTTTAGTTGCTTATTTTCAAATTCTTAACTTTAGGCTGTTTGACAGTCGTATGAGTGTCAATTTGCATTATCATCCAGCATATCCCGTCCACAAGCACACATACTTGAAAGGTCGTTTTGACAAGATCATCACCTTAGTGGTCATTCTGGTTGCTTTGTTTATGATTGGGAGAGGGTCTACAACATGTCTCATGGCATAGGGAAGAAGGAATCAATGGTGGCTTATGCTCGACCATTGTTCTTATGAAGCGTTGCAAGATGATGGGTATAGAAATTAGGGCTAATGGGTATTGGAATCGGGTTAATGAGTCTTTATTTTGGTTGGGTCGGATTTTACTAAATGGGTAGGATAGAAGATTACTAAATAGAAAGTAAAATTTTAATTATAATAAAAATATATAGCCACGTAGGCGCCACATAGACTAATAAAAATGGTGACACAATACTTAACTGTACAAGGGCAAATATGTGTCCAAAGTTGGATGGTAAGGGCAAATATATCAAAAAAGTATGATGAAGGATAAATATGATCTTTTCTAAGAGTACAAGGGCAAATATGACCCTTTTTCCGCTTTATTTATTTATATTACTAGTTCACAACTTTATAGTACTATAAGGGTGTGTTCGGTATGGAGAAAAATATTTTTCATAAAATGTTTGCTACTTTGTCATGTTTGATTGGTTAAAATTTTTGAAAAATAATATTTTAGGAAAACAAGTTTCTTAGAAATGGAAAAATGAATTCCTTAATGAAAATAAGGAAACAAGTTCCACAAATGACATTTCATATGGATTAGGGTGTGTTTGGTATGAAGGAAATGTTTTCCAATTTTCTCATGTTTGATTGGGTTAAATGTTTTGGAAAATATTTTCCAAATCAACTCATTTTCCTCAAATTCAAGGAAAATGACTTCCCTTCAAAACTTAAGGAAAACATTTTTCAAAACTTTCCTCCAACTTTAAATTACAATTTTTTTGGTTGAAAAAATAAATTTAAAGCTTATTTTTAAAAAATATTTTTCAACTTCAATTTTTTTATCCCACCCTCACCCGACCCACCCCCTCCCTCCA
>NW_006238933.1:4030148-4063848 GCF_000226075.1 Solanum tuberosum | reverse complement strand
AACAGCCCCCCACCCCCAAAAAAAATAAATTAAAGTTTGTTTTTAAAAATATTTCCAATTTTCAATTTTTATTTTTTCACTCCAACCCTACCCGCGACCCCCCTCATTAGCCCTCCACCCCACCCCCAAAAATAATTAAGTTTGTTTTCAAAAAATATTTTTAATTTCAAAAATTTATTTTTTAACCCAACTCACCCCTAAAAAATATTTTCAATTTCAATTCAAAAATTATTTTCTACTCTTTAGTAAAAAAATGAGATATATTCACAAAAATAATTTTCATTCATTAATCAAACACAAAAAATCTTTTCCGGAAAATATTTTTTACTCACCAACCAAACATGAGAAAATAAGTAAAAAATCTACTTGTTTTCCATGCCAATTTGTAAGCGTCTAAAGTTTTAATCCTGAAATACAGTAAACAGGAAAGGAAAATAGTAAGCAAACAATAATATTTGTATTTGAATTTATGCGAAGGTTACAATCTTTATAAAATCTTTAAGAAAAGATATGTAATCCCCTGATTCTTTTCTTCAGTGATGTTCTTGATTTGATGGAATACTTGTAGCTCAACTTTTGGAGCGAAGACTTCTTTGTACTTGCGGCTCAACACTTGGAGCAAAGACTTCTTTCTATGCGAAAGACTTGCAGATCACCACTAAAGAGCAAGGATTCTCTATGTATTTCTATGTGTCTTCCTCTTTTCTTCCTCCTTTCTTCTGGTCTTATGAAGACCTCGTTATATAGGCTTGAGCTAGGGTTTTAGGGGTATTTTTGTCCAAGCAATTTTGGTCCTTTGGCTTGAAGAACATGAGTTGGGCATGTCTTGTCAACTTAATGGACTGACCCAAATGTGATTTGGACTTTATTTAAGTCATATATTTTGACTTAAATATTAATCAGACTTTATTAAACAGTAATTTGACTTGGTCAACATATCATGATTTTATGGATTAATCCAAAATTTAATATGAATTTATCAATAAAATTTCACTGTCTACAAATGCCCCCTGCTTCGAGGCCTGTTGCGGTGTCCAACCTTTAAAGACAAGGCTTGAAGCATTCGTGAAATATTTTTTTTTTATGGAGTCTTTCAAAACTTTCCATATTTGATTCCAATGGAAATTTTCCATAACTTGAATCCAATGGAATTTTCCAAACTTGATTCCTATAGAAACTTACCATAATTTGGTTCCTAGGAAAATTTTACCATAATTTTATTTTAAATATGGTTTTTCCATAATTTGTAGGAACACAATTTATGTACTTTTGATTTCTATTAATACACATGCTCTTACAATGATTGATTGTCAACTTGAGGCATACCAAACTCAATTTTCGTTACCATTTTTTCAGCACAGCACATCTCCAATAGAAAGTTCATAACTTGTTGTAGAAACATTGAAATCATGATCCGTTTGATGTTCCAGAAACTAGACTCAGAGGGCTACGACATATCCGAAATTCAAAATCAAAACCCTTCTGAATTGACATAAATTGATTTTTGAAATTTTCTATCAAATTTGTCTTCTTTTTTTATACCTCTATGCAGTCCCACCAAAACGTCTCTATCTTGCTGTAGGAGATTCCGAATGATGAACGACTTCTTTCTATTGAAATAGACATCAAAGTCTACAACATATCCAAAAATCAAGGTAAAACTTTTCATGAATTGATGAGAATTAATTTTTGAATTTGGTCTTCAATTCTGTCATTATTGTTTTGCAGATTGTGGAGTCTCACCAAAACGTTTGCATCTTGGTGTAGGAGAGCTCGAATGGAGAGAGACTTGATTCGATAGAAAATAGACTCTTAAGCCTACAACCTATTCAAAAATCAAAGTCAAAGTTCTTATGAATTCACCAAAATTGATATTTTTAAAGTTAGCGATCCAATTGACTTTGGACAACATCCATGAGTTCACTTCTCTGCATCTTCGCCGAAGAGCCGCATATTGATTGAGAATTTTGTCATCATTATGCCGATTTGAAGATTCGTGCAATTGGTACCATGAGACACATCACTTTTCCTTCTTTTTCTTTTTTGTAGGTTTACGATGGACCGAAGACAGCCTCAATATCACACCATAAAAATGAGGGGGTAACCCATAATTGATGAGGAATCACTTGATGCATCTTCATTTGTAGTTGCGATTCTGACGACGAATCATACATGGTGCAATATTTTAGCGTATTGTGGCATTGATGAAGACGAACCACACTTCGTGATCTTCTTTTGCAATTGTGCCGTTGACAACAAACTACACTTGATGCATTTGCTTTTGTAGTTGCAGCTTTAGTAATGAACCACACTTAGTGCATCTTCTTCTTCAATCGCACCTTTGATGACGAACCACACATGATGCATCTTCCTTTTCAATTGCGACTTTGACAACCAACCATATTTACTGCATCTTCTTTTGTAGTTGTGACTTTGATGACGAATCACAGATGATGCATCTTCCTTTGTAGTTGTGAATTTGATGACGAACCACACTTGGTGCATCTTCTTTTGTATTTCCGACTTTAACGACGAACGACATTAGTACATCTTCTTCTACAGTTGCGACTTTGATGACAAACCACATGTGGTGCATCTTCTTTTAGAGTCACGGCTTTGATGACAAATCACACATGAAACTTTTTTTTTTTTTTGCAGTTGCGGCTGTGACGATGAACCACACTTGATGCATCTGTTTTTGCAGTTGCAGCTTTAGCGACGAGCCACACTTAGTGCATCTTCTTCTACAATTGTGGCTTTGGCAGAACAACACTTAGTGTATCTTCCTCTAAATTGAAGCTTAGTGATGAATCACACTTTGTACATCTTTCTCTATAGTTGTGGCTTTGGAGAGAAAGAGATTTTGTCGCAGTTTGTCCTAGTTTTGGAGAGAAACTACTTGTCACATTGTCAACTCATTAAATCAAACTTCAAAATATGCTCCCATGTCAAAGATAGAGGCTCACTTATGGCTGCATCGATCCATAAAAATATTTGAAGCAATGATGTTTGATGAAGAGGTGATACGAACTTGATAAAGACATCCAAGAGGAGTTGACTAACCACTTCTTGATGTTTGATTCTTTTTTTCTACTTAGACCTTTTGTATGGGATAATATGTCCATTTTCATTCCTTCTTTATGATGTGTAAAAAACTCTTGCAATTTTGAACCAATAAAATGTATTTACTTTACACTTCCATGCAAAACATGTGAGTTTTTTTCCTAATTTTTTCTAGGCCACTTATTTCAAGGTTTTCACCTATTGGATTTTTTTTGGTACCATATAGATTTAAATTTCATGAGGGCCAAAAGTAAACAATTTGAAGCTTTTCTTAACTTGAAGACTTGGCTCGCATTTGAGAAGCATCGTGATTTGAAAACATAGCTTAAATTTGAAGAGCTTCGAAACTTGAGATTTAGCACGAATTTGATAAGCTTCATGACATGCATTTTAGATTCGTGCGTCAAGAAGCATTTTGACTTGAAGATTTTGCTCGAATTTGATGATCTTTGAAACTTGAAGATTCAACAGAATTTGATGAACTTTATGACATGCATTTTTGGCTCATGCATCGAGGAGCATTTTGATTTGAAGATTTTGCTCAAATTTGACGAGCTTTGAGACTTGAAGATTCTGCTCCAATTTGAGAAACTTCTTGACTTGAAAACTTAGTTCGAATTTGATGTGCTTCATAACATATGTTTTTGACTTGTGCGTCAATGAGAATTTTGATTTGAAGATTTTGCTCGAATTTGATAAGTCTTGAAACTTGAAGATTTTGCTCAAATTTGAGAAGCCTCGTGACTTGAAGATAGCTTAAACTCAACGAGCTTCACGACGTGGAGATTCATCTCGGATTTGATGAGTTTTATGCCGTGAAGACTTAGCTTGAATTTGATGAGCTATGAGTATTTTGATTTGAAGACTTAACTCGAATTTGAGGAGCTTTGGAGCTTGAAAATTTAGCTTGAATTTGATGAGTTTCATGACATGCATTTTAGGCTCGTGCGTCGATGAGCATTATGATTTGCAGTTTAGGCTCGTACATCAAGGAGCACATCGACTTACATAGACTCTTCAATTTTGGTTTCATATGAAAATTTGTCCTCATTCTCAATGTTGATTATATTTTCTTTGTAAGTTTCGAAGTTGGACAACTCCAGATGTCCATTTGAAGTCATACTCAATTCCATATCATGAGCACGCGTTGCTAGTTCTTCAAACGTTTTAGGCTTTATGCCTTGCAATATGTAACGAAGATCCCAATGCATACCTTGGATGCATATTTCGATCCCAGAAGTTTCACTAAGGCGATCTTTGCAGTTAAGGCTCAAGCTCCTCCAGCGATTTATGAAGTCAATGACTTGTTCATCATTTCTTTGACGGGCGTTTGCAATCTCTATCATGCTCACAACACGCCTTGTGCTATAAAAGCGATTAAGGAATTCTTTCTCCATTTGTTTCCAACTATCAATGGAACCAGACGCAAGGTTCGTGTACCAATTGAAAGCATTGCCCTTAAGGGAGCGAACAAATTGTTTGACGAGGTAATCACCATATGTTCCAGCATTGTTGCAGGTTTCAATGAAGTGTGCTATGTGTTGTTTTGGATTTCCATTGCCGTCGAATTGCTGCAACTTAGGAGGTTAATAGCCAACATGTATTTTTAGGTCATCAATTCTTTGGGAATACGACTTTACATATGTGAGAGAAGACTTGGACGTGGACTCAGATTTATCTTTGATAGCCTCTTTGATGAAATCCTTCAATTTGTCAACATGAATCAGACCTTCGACAAACACTTGAAACTTCTCGATGATTGTTTCTTGTTTTGTGAAGGACTCTATTTTCTCCTAAATTTCATGAAGATTTTCACATAATTGAGTGGATTCTATTTTCTCCATATTCTCCATCATGTTTGTCAACTTGGTAATTTGAACGTCTTGACCTTTGATGTGCTTTGATAGGCCTTCAACTACTTTCGTCAAATATGCAAGTTGTTCTTCTATGGTAGAAGTTTCGACCACCATCGTGTGCATTATCATCGTAGGTGATGGAGAATAACATTGATTTTTCCAAACATGAGATGCAAACATGTTGTGTGGGGTAGATCCTGTGCTTAAGACATCATTGTCGATTGAAGCGAAGGACTTTTTGGATATAGATAGGCTGAATCGGGCAAGAACCCTCTCGACCATTTCATCGATGGATTCTTTTGCGGCTTTTGCAGGAGACTTTACACATTTTGGAGATGAACCAAAGACAATAGCAGCAGATTCGGACGGCACTTGGGATGCTTGTTGTCGTAGCAATTTGGCTTGGTTCCTTGTGACAGGTCTCATGCTTCCCGCAGTAATATCAAGGATGTTTTCCTCATCAATGCACAATTTGGATCCATCAGTTTTTGCGGATGCAGATGCAGATCTAGATACGGATACAGATACAGATCCAGATTTAGATGCAGATGCGGATATAGATGCAGATCCAGATTTAGATGCAAATGCGGATACAGATGCAGATCCAGATTTAGATGCAAATGTAGATTTTGAGTTGATCTTCTTGAAAGTCATCTCGGCATTTTTGAACTTTGATTTTCTTGAAGAGAAGAGATGAGAGGTAAAGATTGTCTCACTGGCGTGCCAATTTGTAAGCGTCTAAAGATTAAATCTTGAAATACAGCAAACAGGAAAGGAAAATAGTAAGAAAACAACAGTATTTGTATTTGAATTTATGCGAAGGTTACAATTTTTATAAAATCTTTAAGAAAAGATATGTAATCCTCTGATTCTTCTCTTCAATGATGTTCTTTATTTGATGGAATACTTGCGGCTCAACTTTTGGAGCGAAGACTTCTTTGTACTTGCGGCTCAACACTTGGAGCGAAGACTTCTTTCTATGCAGAAGACTTGCAGATCACCACTGAAGAGCAATGATTCTCTATGTATTTCTATGTGTCTTCTTCTTTTTTCTTCCTTCTTTCTTCTGGTCTTATGAAGACTTCTTTATATAGGCTTGAGCTAGGGTTTTAGGGGTATTTTTGTCCAAGCAATTTTGGTCCTTGGACTTGAAGAACATGAGTTGGGCTCGTCTTGTCAACTTAATGGACTGACCCAAATGTGATTTGGACTTTATTTAAGTCATATATTTTGACTTAAATATTAATCCGACTTTATTAACCAGCAATTTGACTTGGTCAATATATAATGAATTTATGGATTAATCCAAAATTTAATATGGATTTATCAATAAAATTTCATTGTCTACAACATTTTCCTTCATACCAAACACACCCTATATGTGGCTTTTCCACCCTCCAATTTATCTCGTCTTCACCCTCGAACCTCCGTAGCCCCCATCCCCACTATGCTAGCCTCATTCATCTGTCAAAGTATTTGTTTAGATTATATATAAATATTTTTAGGATATTTCCTTTGCTCTAATTGATATGATTTACTTAATTTTCTTTTTAGTCGGTCCTAAAAAAAAGACATATTTCTATATTTACTTTTAAAATGTATTTTAAGTACATGTTTTTAATAAAATGATTTATAGTTAATTAATTATTTAATTTAGGCCATAAGAATAAATATTCTTTTGCTTCCGTCACATTTTCGTCACTACATGTTTAACCTACGTATACGTTATTGGGACTGCAAATTTCTTCATAAAAGTTCAATATTATACGCTAACTTAATTTGGTTTCAAACTTGAAACTAAAGCAAGAGATCCAACAACTTTTGAACTAGAAAATTGAGAGAAGATAATTAGCCAGCCATTACCTCAAGGCATTTCACAAAAACAATATTATCACAAGTGTTGAAAACTATTTGAAGTTACACAAATTTTTCATTGAAAAATGCTTCGTGACTATTTCCACATATTTTAATTGAACTAGGAAATTTGTCCGCGCTAAACTTTTTCAAGGTTAATTTTACAAAATTTACCTCCCCTGTGATTTACAATATTACGTATATCTTCCTTATTTTGATTTTTTTTTGTAACCATTCTTTAAATTTATTTAAAATAAATATAAATTAATTATAATTTATCAACTTTGTCCTTTTGTATTAATTTCTTCATATTAAATCCCACATTATTTTTAAAAAATGACTTATATAATGAAATTTTAAAAAATAAATCAATATGAAGAAGTGTGAATCTTTGTTTGGTAAAAAAAGACACGTTTATATATATTTATATAATATATATTATAGTATAAAATTTATTTTTAAAAGTATTTATTAAATAAGTCATGTTTTTAATAATATGCATTAATATGAAGAAATTAATACAAAGAAGGACAAATTTATCAAGTTATAATTTATTTATATTTATTTTATATAATTTTAAAGAATGGTTACACAAAAACTAAAATAAGGGATGTAGGCGTAATAGCGTAAACTACAAAAAAGGTGAGTGAGAGAGCGAAACCCAAAGGATTATCCCATTTTATTTATTAGAAAATTAATTTTTGATCTCTATCAATAACATGTCTTCTTTTTTCTCTAGTTCTAACATCATTAATTGTTCTAATTATATTATATTATCAAGATAAATACCAACATGAATTTTTTTTGGTAAACTTAACAATTAATATTGAACAAAAGAGAGAATTTATTCTTAAGCAATAAGCTATAATATATATATCCTTTAATTAATTTCATTTCTATTGTACATAGCAAATATTTCGTAGTAAATTATGATACACATTCATACAAGCATTTATTGGCAGTTGACCCTTTTAATTTCTTTAAATCTAAATAAAAGTTAAAAAATTCTTTCTATAATTGTTATTAAATAAAATAAAAATGAAATGAAAATTAAAAAGAAACTAAAACAACCATTGAGTTACATTTTTTTTTCTAGCGTATACTATTTCCCTATTCAAAGAAGGTAAAATAATTGTATACAACTACAAAGTAGTAGTGATTCAACTTTATTAAATTAAATTGAAGTTTGCTAATAATTACTTTTAACAATTGAAGAAATGAAACAAATCCGTTACTGATTTAAATGCTAAGTATTGATGTTTATTACTCAATAAAAACTAATCTCCTCCTCATATTAAGACTCATAAATATGTTATAGTAAAAGTTGTAATTTCATAATTATATATAATAAAAATATTATAATAAAGATAAAGAAATAAAAATATTATAATACCAGTATTTCGATATAAAAAACAGTTATGAAAAATTAAATATGAGTAAAAGAATCATATACCTTTTTATAGATTTATTACAACAACATGTTGAAAAATTTGTCAATTGAAGAACAAAAGTTAATATTTATTTCCAAGAAAGTATGAGTAGCATAAGCCTTTCAACCTTTTGTTCTTATTTAGCATACGTTGAGCCAGCTTTGCCAGATCGGACCGCGTTCGTCTTAGAGTACCAGTCAAGCTCATCACTAGGTAAAGAAGTGGTTAGCGGTCCAGGCAGCTCTCTTTCAAGTCCTCATCGGTCGAGTAGAAAAAGAAGCCAAAGCAACGGTGTTCATATATTTATATTAGTAATTGTAATTTAATTATATATATATATTAAAAGGTTATTTCATGTTGTTTGGTATAATATTATTATATCTTTTATTTTTTTATTTTTTTATTTTTTTATTTTTTTATTGACATTTTTACGAGGAAAAATAAGAGACCAAATTATATAAATAGAAATTATACAACAAATAACTCTCATACTTCTAAAATTCAATTACTCATGCTTCGAATTAACTTTTAAGTTCGTATACAAAATATACTTAAGAGGCATCATAAAATGCATAAGAAAGAAAGAAAAAAAAATGCAATACACATGTCATTGCTACTTTAGTCATTAAAATTAAAAGTAGAAGGAAAAACAAAATCAAAGCATAATTGTCTAAGATCTTGTCATATCCACTTCACAAGCCTATCAATATCCAAAACTTTCTTCTTTTTCAAGTCAAACAAAGGTAGAGAACCATCCCTCTTGTTGATATTCAGTACTTCACAAATCTATCACTATTCAAAAGCTTTCTTTGTGTAAAAATTAAATTCAAGAGGCATCATAGAGATATATAAGAACAAAAAGAGAAAAAATAAAGAAAGAAAAAAAGAAATAGTTATAGAGATATATTAGAACAAAAAGAGAGAGAAAATAAAGAAAGGAAAAAAGAAATAGTACAATACACATATCATCAAAAGATAGAAGGGAAAAGAAATCAATACATAATTATCTAAAATCTTGTCAATATCCACTTCACAAGCCTATTACTATTCAAGAGCCTTCTTCTTCTTTTTTTCAAGCCAAATAAAAACATGAATATAATACAATGGTGAAAATGAAGGATAACTTTGGATAGAATATCATGAAATAAAAAATATGAATTTATATAGAAAATAATGGAGGAATACCATAAGGTTTCATATTTAATATTTAAAGGTTATGAATATGAAAAATTGAAAATTGTGAGAGCTATAAATGTATGCACATTATATCTAATAAAGAAGATATATTATAGTGGGAGGTGAAAAGTTGAGTACTTGAATATAAAGACTTTATGAGATATTAAAAATAAAACAACTAATTAAATGAAGAAAAATGGTAAAAAAAAAAGAGAAAAAAATAAATATGAATGGAGGGCATAGAGAAGTGTCACATCACCTTGTCTATGTTCCTCCTTTATATATATATATATAGATTGGTGAGAAAAGAAAAAACAGTAATGTTTTTGTATGAAAAAATTAGAAACTCTTCCACTATTCCAGCGAGATACTCGTTTCCCACCAGGCATTTTTCTAGTGAGTTGATTAGATGAAAATAAAAAGAAAAATCTTGTTCTATAACACAAATTTCTCACTGATTCGCGATGAAAAAATCGTTATTTCTAGTAGTGGAATGTTCATTCCTTTTTGGTGAACTAATATGCATTTAAAATGTAAAGAACTTTTACAAATTAATGTAGTTCAATTTAAATGATGTTAACCAATTGCCTACTTAATAATTAAGGTTATCTACCTTTCACATTGTTAAAATACACATAATTCTTTATGTCAAGAAGCTATCTTTGCTTTCGATAATAAATACACGGCAGTAGTACATCTTATATAGGAAGAGTACTAGTTCTATGAGGAGTTCTATAAGGGTTATGAGTTGTTAAGGTATTTTAGATATACCACAACTACACTTACAATAGGTACTCGATCTTTAGAATTGTATAGTTATCCAACTCCATCACATAATGATGTCTCAATACTCCCCTCGTAAGCGAAAAGTGGATAGCCAACTTTAAGTTTGTCCCTTAAGAAGTGGAAATGAGTTGATGACAAAGGCTTGGCGAAGATATCGGCTAACTGATCCTTGGAAGAGATGAACTGCACAAGTAGGTCCTTTCGCGCCACCTTATCCCTGACAAAATGAAAATCAATTTCCACATGTTTGGTACGAGCATGGAATATAGGATTAACAGATAAGTATGCAGCTCCAATGTTGTCACACCATAAGATAGGAGCTTTGGAAGAGAGACCCCGAGTTTAAATAAGTGGATGAATGATTCCACCAATTTAATAAAAAGATTTGGTTATCAATTGTCATAGTTAAACTAAAATTTTGGAGAATTTAAGAGTTAACAAGCAATCTAAGGGTGCAGGGATTGGAATCCGATGTCACATAAGGGTAATTGTGTTGCTCTATACTGATAAGCATTAATAAATAGGCTAGGTCATCTTCAATGACACTAATTAATCATCTTTCAATCTCAATGCATCTATGCATAGAATCTCCTTTCGGTCTCATCTATATGTCAATCTAAAGAATCCAATACCTTACTCTATTCTCTCTTTCGATGCAGAAGTAGGGCAAATAGATCCAACTCATAATCTCTATTTTCAAGAAAGTTACAGACATCAAACCTAAATTGCTAGTATTGAACTAATTACACACTCCAATCAATCTCTTTCGAGCATCGACCGGAGATCGGAAGTAAGAATTAAGTTTGCAACTTTAACCCATAAATTAACCCCATGCTAATTAGCTCAAAATCATGTATGAACAACATCAAAATAGAGCATTAACAGAATACCCACTACATTAAATCAACACCCAACCCCATAATTACACCATTAGATCTTGGGGTTTTACCCATTCATCACAAAAGGCAAAGAAAATGTACCTTCCATGAAAACAATCATGGGTAACATGAAATTAAGCAATTACAAGTAAACTCACTTTGGATTCAACTTCATTTGTCAAATTCACGAGCAAAGTGGAGCCCTCCCCACCAAAGGCTAGAAAATGTTCTTCACTAAGGTCAGGTGTTTCCTCTCAAAACTCAAAATATTTCTCACTCTTTCTAATCTCTAGAATTCTCCCTTTTCTCTCTCCTTTGGGCTATTTATAGTTTTCCAAAATTTGGTCCAAAACCTCTCTCATTCGACAACATTAGTCGGGCTTGTTGAGCTCGTTCAGCGAATCGCCTCTTGTGCTTCAGCTCGCCTTCTCATGCTCTAGGCTTAGGTATTTGAACCTTAATCGGCGAACTCGTTTGAGTTTGTCTTTCACATTTGACGAATCTCCGAGTACCACCTTGGTTAGCCTTTCGAGCATTCAATTTTTCTCCTTGCACTATCATTTTCGGCAATGATCAACAAGGTTGCCTTTCTCATTCAGCGCATCGCCTTCTCTTTTGGAGTTCGCTGACCTATTTCGATAGACACAAGTGTTGTGCACTGTCATTTTGGGTGAGGTCATGCTCACTAGGATATCCGCTTTTCTCGTTGGGCGATCAACAATGTATAGTTTGCACTTCTTTTTGCATTTTTGGTCATTCTTTCAACATTAATCTTTGCCTTGTGCATTGGCCTTCATGCAAATCATCAACATATTATCAAGACAAATTTAGGCATTAAGAACACTAATTATTGAGCTAAATAAACCTCAAATGAGTGTTAATCTACCACTCATCAATCCTCAACCCCCAAAAGAGCAAGATCCTCTACAAATGCTTCAGATGGAAGAAGTAGTGTACCCGAAAAGATCAAAAAGGCTCTAGCTCTACTTGAGTTCTCTGATTCCAAGAATTCTACTGCAAAGAAAGAGTATGATTCAACTAATGGATTCTCTCCACATGCATCACGTGATGTAATCCCTTTGAAGATTAACTTGTGTGACAAGTCATCCTATTCTTCAACGTCCCCAATGATCATGCAAAGAATAATAATTGATGTTCCAAGGCACTATCCACAAAGTTTTCTGACCTAAATCTTGCATCATTGGTCTACTCATAATGATTGGAAGGGATCGTTACAGTTTCAAATCAGTGCAACTTATCATGAACCATTGCTTCTTTTCTGAAGCAGTTTTTTGTTGGCTATAAATAACTAATTTTTCTTCAGATATTATGGACAAAATTAGAAGTACGAATTTTAATATTACTACTCTTCTTTTTATAAAAATCCAAGTATGATTTTAGTTGATAAGTGAGTTCAAAGTTCTGTAAAATTTAAAGTACTGTTGTTTTGCTGAAGTGAATCTTTTTATCCTGGAAGAATATATTTCATAACCACAAGTGCTTGAGGGAATACTTTTCTCAAGGACACATTGTGAATTCAATTGACTCGATTTTTATTTTTTGATCTTGTTTTACTATTATTATTTCTTTGATTGTATTTATTGTTCTTATATACATTGAATACAAATTCGGCACCTTCTAATAGATAACATTAACCACACCCTAAGAGAGAGGCATCAGAGTAAGAGTAGAGTCTCCACATGGGATCTCGTTTGGAGAGTCAATTGTTGCAACAAAAAAAACTTGTTCCTATGAATTTTTATCTATATTATTTTTAAATTTGTATTAGTTAGATTCTTATGGTTCCAAAACAAGATCTTAATTACTTTTTTAGTTGATTATAGTATCTGTTATCGTAAGAGATTTCATTGATTAGATAGAGTCATTGAAAAGTCTAGGAGAAAGAGCTAACAATTGGAAAAAATATTAAGGGTGATTGTAACCTTAAATTGCTAGAATGGAGTTTTGAGGAAATCCCTCTAAAGGTAGGTTGTGATTTTTTATCTATTAAACAAGAAATTTTCCACAATTTTTGTTTTATTCTTGATTTACTTATTTTGTACTTTATCTTTGTACATAATTACTCAAAGAACATGCTATTTTAAGACCATAGGTGGCAGTTAAAATAACATATTTTATCCACTATTAGGATAATTTGATGTATTATAATAGATCGCTCGTCTTTTTTTTTTCTTCAAGGTATGTGAATTATACTTAAGAGTTTAAATTACTCTATGTTATAATTTATGTATGCACTTTTTTTTATATTATTCAAATTAAGAATAAATTTTTTATTTGGAAAAAAATTGATTATAAATTCCTCATTTTATTTTTAATGGGATAATTGAAAGCCAAATAAATATTTATGATTTATTTTAAATAATAAATTTCAAAAGGAAATATATGCATGAAAACGTAAAATTAGAATAATTTCATAGGTATTCCCCCAAATTTGGTTTAGTAACACTAATTTTTCGTATGGTTTGCGATGTACAACCTTCTACCTAACTCAGTTGAGTTTGTTATAACTATTCTCTTAACTTATTTATCTTAATTGAAGAAATTATGTTTAATTTTTCTTAAAAACTAAATATATCATTTTCTAATAATTATTTTTGTAAACTAGCAATTAAATACGCAAATAACGACATTAAAAGTCAAAAAATATTTATAAACTTTTGTCGCTATTTATAAAGTTAGCAAGTCTTTTACCATTTGACAGAATCTTTTGATGGAATTGTAGAGATTGTTAAAAGACGTTATAATTTTAAGTTTTCAAAATATCTGATTTTATAGCTTTTTTTTTTTTTTTGGGGGGGCTCGAATTCTATGTAATTCTTAACAAGGAATTTATTTTCCAAAACTTTATCAATCAATATCACTTTATATCATTTCTCTCTTGTACCATACCAAAAAGTTGAATATTTTTTCGTGAAAAAATATTCAGTGACTATTCTTATTGATATTTTGATTGAATTAGTGAAAAAAGAAAAAATAGTAATGTTTTCGTATGGAACAATTAGAAAGTTTATCACTATTTCAATGAGAATCTGTTTTCACCATGCATTATTTGATCAGTGATCTAGTTCGATAGGAAATAAGCGGAAAAAATCATTGTTATTTATAGCACAAACTTCTCACTAATTTGGGGTAGGAAAATAATTTTTTATAGCACAAATTTTTCACTAAACTTTATTTGTAATAGTGGTAGTGTGTAGGCATTAGACACAGAGGTGGACCCACACTTTGGAGAGGGAGTGCACGTGCACTCGCTAACTTCCAAAAAAATCATATGTATATATATGTATATCTATTTTGAAAAACAAACAAAAATTAGGATATAGCTAACAGTGCACCCATGGGTAGCATAGGAGTGCCCCTGTGCTACCGGTACAAGCTAGAGATACCACCCTTGACACCAAAGTTCAAATCCAACTAAAGCCCTTTTTTATTGTAAGTTTATTGGTGTACTCAAAGTCTTTAAATCTTGGGTTCGCCTCTGATTAGAAAAATTTAAGAGAAAGGAAGCAATATTTGTACAATAATATTCATTGTAGTTGAGCAGAGCAAATTAAACCACAAAATAAAAAACCCCACATACATGTATTACTGGGAAAAAAAAGGTGGGGAGTATATATATATATAGCATGATGAAAGAAAAATGATTGGAATAAAGAGTAGCTAGCTAGGTATAAGGTATGGAAGAAAGAGTAGTGTTAAGTTACAATTATGATTTCTCCTTTTCAACTCCTCATCAAAACCAAGGTGTGATGAACTCTTTAGCACCTCTGTCACAAGTAGTAGCTTATCAAATTTCAACATCAACCCTACCCACTGCAGGGTTTCATCAACTCCTCCATACATATCACCAGGTGCCTTTCATTTTATTTGTTTTTTAAACAACTCACATGACTTGGCTTATTATTTAGCAGGGACTAATAAACTCCTATAACATCTTTTGGTATTTATTCTAGTGATACTTTTTGTTAATTATATCATGTGATGATCAACTTGATACATATAGGTGGAATCAGTGGCTGTTAATGACCAAGATTGCAGCCAGGGTAACAATTCCTGGTATGTTTCTTACTATAAAATAACATCCAAAAACATGAAATTTGTGCGTCTTGTAATTAACCGCCACTACAACAAAAACAACTTTTAGCGAACACATTAATAAAGAGTGCCTAAGTATTTACCGGCATTAGTTAAGTGTCATTAGATTCAATGTTGCTAAAGGCTTTAGGGATATATACAAAGAGTGTTAATTGTCACTAAAAATACGTTATTACCGTTAATTAATTGCCCCTAAAAATCATTTTTGATGTTGTACGCACCTTACTTTTCACCTAGAATGCCTGCTCATAAATTGGAATCTACTGTTATGTTATTCGGCGGATTATATAATTCAATTTTCTTAATTATCCTTGCACAATTTTAAACATTATACAATTTGTTCAACCTATAATAGCTTTTTGGTTTAACATAAATGTGTTCAAATTACATTAATTAATTGCATCCCTCTATTACCTTTTATTACTGATCGTCTGGAGAAGCTTAGCTTGTTAATTAATTAATTAATTATGATATGAAAATCTTTGAGAAGATGTAACTATTCATGCAAACAGATTCCTGCAGGATTTTGATTGCGTCATCTTATCTTTGTAATATCTCTTTACTGCTAGCCTACTATGTGATGTTTCACTGACGACTTAGAATTTAAAGTTTATAAGTTTAAGTAGGTACTAATTCATTATTCTATTTACAAAATTAAAGATTTATTACTATTTGTCAAAATAATTTTATTGAAGAAATGTATAGTAGTGAATTCGAATAATTTGAACATGTCATGACTTATTTGGAAATTTCTCAAAAATTAAGCAAGCTCAATCGAATATTAATTATTGTAGTTGTAATAATCGATATATGTGTAGGTGGAAGAATGAGAAAGTCAAAGTGAAGGTTAGAAGAAAGCTGAGAGAGCCAAGATTTTGTTTTCAAACAAGGAGTGATATTGATGTTCTTGATGATGGTTATAAATGGAAAAAGTATGGTCAAAAAGTTGTCAACAACAGCCTTCATCCAAGGTAATCTTTTCAATTTACCCTAATAAATTAATTGAACACAAAATAAATAAATATATATTTGTATGACTACATAATTTATATACATAAATCGCATAGTGTTAAGAGTTAATTACGTTATTTTCCTACTCTTTTTCAAATTACAAAATCCATTAAAATTTATGGATTTCGGAGACATTATTGGACTTTCTGATACATCACTGGACATCCGGATACATAGGTGAAGGATGTATTAATCGAGAGGGGAGTGATGTATCAAAGAGGGATAGGACATCCGAATACATCAACAAACATCCGGATACATATGTGAGGGATGTATTAGAGAGGGGAGAGAGGTATCCAAGAGGAGGATAGGAATTTTTGAATTTTTTTTAAATGATAGAGAATTTTAGAGATTATGATAAAATAAAATGTGTATTAAGTAATTTTTCCATAAATTATTCCTTTCTATATATAGAGAAAAAAGAGAATATCAGAAGCAACAAATTTGTCATCATAACTCGTAGAAATAACAAGATAGGATGTTGACAATCCAATTCAATCTTCCGTTTTTGTTGAATTCTTTTCTAACAACGTACTGTGCAGAATTATGTGCTTCATTTATTTTTATTTGTATTTATTATGTAGTGCAATTATGGTTTTGTTTATTTTTTTCATATGAAAAATTGAATTAGTTCCAAGTAAAAGAAGTACAGCTGAGTAATTGGGAATTATATATGTGCTTCATCGTAAAACTTTGAAATTGTAATTAGTAGATCAAGTAAACAATTCAATAATCCCTCAAGTGAGGCAATGAGAGGGTAATATATATATATATATATAGATAGATAGATAGATAGATAGATAGGTTTATCCCTATTTTCATGGAGCAGAAAGATAGTTTCAAATTCTTTTTTGACTGAAAAAGATCATATAACTAAAATAACATTTATAACGTATTACAAAATTAAAAAAAATCAAGAGAAATACTTTAATTTCTTCTATTCTAAGTATGTATGTATTAATAAGTGGTTGGATATATATATAATATTTTTGGTAATTAGATAGTTGATGATGGATATACGCAGGAGTTATTATCGATATACACATAGCAATTGTGGAGTAAAGAAGGGAGTTGAGCGACTTTCGGAAGATTGTCGTATGGTAATAACAACCTATGAAGGTAGACACAACCATTCACCTTCTCACCATTTTAATCATTCTATTGACTCTTTCTAGAAATCTTCATCTATTTAATTCTGTGTAATTTATAACCTACAATTATATTTTATTTCTCTTCACATCAAATTCTTCATATTTAAATCTCTAACCCATATTTTTTCTAATTTATAAGTGGGTTTATAAAAATCTGCACATGTGTTTAAAAAACTTATTTGGGCATTACTAACACAATGTCTATATACATTTGACGACCCATCCATTTGCATGGCACTTTGTGGTTCTGGAAAATCTTTTATTATATCTAGAGGTAAGATATATATATATATATATATATATATATATATATATATATATATATATATATATATATATATATATATATATATATATATATATATATATATATCTAATCATTCTATTGACTCTTTCTAGAAATCTTCATCTATTTAATTCTATGTAATTTATAACCTACAATTATATTTTATTTCTCTTCACATCAAATTCTTCATAAATATATATATATTATTGATGATATATATGATATATCACCATTTTTCTGCCAAAAAGTTAATTTTGAATTTTAGGTAAAAGGGTTTGGTGGACCCTTATACTTGTATCAGTTTGTATTGTGAAGTCTTTTACTTATCCATTTGTCAACTGAACTCTTATACTCATTAAAACATAATATATCAAACCGTCTGACTATTGACCAGTCTTATGTGTCATTAAAATAATTTAGTTGACATAAAAACGTGGCTATACGCGTTAAAAGGGCAAGTGGAGATCATATTTACATTAAAAAAAATATTAAAATTTTAAAATAATTGATTTTGTAAAAGAAAAATAAAATAAAAAAAGTTTTCTTCTTCTCCTCCACCACACTTCTTTTTCAACCATCATCCGCTTTCTAATCAACCCCTCACCCCATCCACGCTTCAATCTCCATTTTCCTTCTTCAAACCTTATTGTCATTGTTTTCAGTAGATCCATCCCTCTTTTTCATTTTTTTTTTCATTCAAGTAAAAATTTCATTTTTCTTTTTTTTTTACCTAAATACCTAATAGGTTACTTCTTTGCTTCTCTCTAAATTTTCTCTTCGACACAAAAGGCCAACACGGAAAGAAAAAGGAAAGGAAACAAAGGAAGATGATAATGTAGATCTTATATTTTCAATCAAGAATTTTCGGCGACCTATTTTTGATTTCTTCTCAGTCCCCACTTTCTTCTCCACAAATCGACATCGAAATTTACATTCTAATCGATCTTCAATTTGTCTAATTCATTCTCTCCTCTGTCTATGGCTAGTGATTCTAGCTACCATTACAAGAGGTTTTTAGGTTTCTTGGGCATTATGCTGTTGTTAGTTGCAAATTTTCAAAATTCAAAATTTTATTTTTAAGACTTTCATTCTCAATGTCCCTTTTCTTTTGTACGAAAATAAATTTAAATGGAAGAAAAAAAAAAGAATAGAGGTGATGGCAACGGTGGTTGTGAGGCATGGTTGTGGGTTGGGGAAGGTGGAGGAAGGTGAGAGAAATAAGTATTTTATTTGAAAGAATTATTTTATAGCTTTTATTTAGTATTTTAATTAATAATTTTAAAAATAGTTAATAAAGATAATTATGACGTGATATTAATGTATGTGACATGTCATCTATTCAAGGGAGAATGAACTACACACATGGTAGGAAGGGTTTAAAAATTATTTTTTGATTGAGTTTAGGGGTTTAGTTGGTAAAAGGTTAAGCAGAAGGATCCACAATACAAATACATACAAGTATAAGAGTCCACCAGACCCTTTTGCCTTTTAGAAATTCAAGCAATAAACTTGAAAATCAGCCTAGACACAAGGTGTGTTTGGTAGGAAGGAGAATGTTTTCCTAGAAAATGTTTTCTTTGAAAACAAGTGGATTTCTAACTTATTTGCTCATGTTTGGTTGGTAAGTAGAAAATATTTTTTAATGTTTGGTTGGTGAATTAAAAATATTTTCCAGGAAATATCTTTTATTTTTTATTTGAGACTAGAAAATACTCTTTAACTTCTGATCCAAAAATCAACCCCAATAATTGATCTAGGACCCGACCTTGATACCCGAACTAGGACAAGACCCCGATGACCATTTCAAAATCCAAGCATGAGATCTCACCCAGGACCTGACCCAAGACTTTCAACCTAGAACCTGACCCAGAAAAATATTTTTCAAAAATAATTTTAAAATTTTTTTGACTGTGGTGGCATAAATTATTTTTTTTAATATTTGAAATATTTTTCAAAAATAATTTTAAAAAAATTTGATGGGGGTAGCCTGAGTGGGGGTGGGGTGGTGGTAGCGTAAAAAATGAAAAAAAAAAATTAAATTTGAGAAATTTTCAAAAAATGATTTTTTTAAAAAATTTGATGGGAGTGGCCTAGGTGGGGGTCAACCCCCCTGAACTTGTCCGCATAACTTACTTTAGCACTGTAACTTTACGGGTAATTATTTATCCCCTTAAACTCATTTCAAGTGAATTTAATACCTCCTTAATTGATGATATGACAAGGAAAGTGTGATCACTCTCCCAAACTCGCGTGAAAAGGGGAAAAAGTAATTAAAAAGCTGACCAAATTTCAATTTCATTAATTTTTTCATTTTTCTCTCTCTCTCTCTCTCCACCTTTCATCTTGTTCACAAAGCCACCGTATGCCACCATGAAATCAACCATTTCTCCATTCCTCTTCCTCCATCCCCACCCCACCTCTTTGATTCCACTAGAATAAAAAATGAAAAAAAAAACATTTTGATTTCCTTGGAAAGGACAAAAAGCTAGTCGGAGGGTGTCTATTGCGTGGTTAAAGAGAGCGGAAGTACTATACCTTAACACTCTGAGGCGGGTGTTCAGTTCATGAGGAAATAAAATTGTTCGTACTGATGGTGTTTGTGGTGGGTATTGTGGAGTTGATGATAGGTATTGGGTAAAACCATCCATATTCATTTCGATGTGGTGTTTGTGGCGGATCTAATTACTCGCACACGTTTTCATTCTCACCACCATTTCATTCTTCTCTCACTATTCTTCAATCTCTTTTATAAATTTGTTTTTAGACGTTTATTGTGGCCAAATTCTGTTGACATCATTGATTTTTGTGATGGATATTGATGTATTTTGAAATTGACAGCGATGGCGTGGTATTTTGGAGTTGATTTCAATGGTGGTGGTATTAAGAAATATGAAATTAACGGTGATGTTGGTGGTGAGTATTGTAGAGTTGACGGCGGCCAGTGATATTGTTATCGGTGATGGGTATTGTGGAGTTGATGGTTGTTATAATGGTGAAAATGTTGTGAATTTGATGGCGGCGGTAATGGAGGAACAAAGCAAGGAGTAGCTGGTGAATGGTGGTGCACTGTGAAATCTACGGTGGTGGAATGTGAGGGACGATGAAGGTTGGGTGGGTGGTTTTTTATTTTTTTTAAAAATGTGTAAAAATAATTTTTTTGACACGTGGAGGTGCGTGTAGCACACCTACCTTTACAATTGTGGTTCTAGACTTCTGAGGGGATATTAAATTCACTTGAAATGAGTTAAGGGGGGTAAATAATTACCCGTAAAGTTACAGTGCTAAAGTAAGTTATGCGGACAAGTTCAGGTTTTTTTTTATTTTATGTATTTCCCTTTTTTAAGTTTGAAATATTTTTCAAAAACAATTTTTTTATTAAAAAAGAAATTGACAAGGGAGAGGGTCAGGTTATGGGGTGGAGTAAAAAATGAAATTTTAAAAATTTGAAATATTTTTCTAAAATAATTCTTTTTTTTGGGTTTTTCAAAAATAATATTTTTTACTTATTTTTTGTTTGGGGGAAGGGAGCTGGGGGTTTGTTTGGGGAAACCGGTAAAAATATATTTGAAATTTAAAAAATAAGAAAATTTAAAAATTTTAACTTTCTTTGGATGAGGAGGGTCATGTACGGGGTAGGGTAAGAAGAAAAAAATATTTTAAATTTTGCAATATTTTTCAAAAATAATATTTTTACTTATTTTTGTTTGGGGGAAGGGAGCTGGGGGTTTGTTTGGGGAAACCGGTAAAAATATATTTGAAATTTAAAAAATAAGAAAATTTAAAAATTTTAACTTTCTTTGGATGAGGAGGGTCATGTACGGGGTAGGGTAAGAAGAAAAAAATATTGAAGGATGAAATAAAGTTCTGAAAAATGTTTTTCTTAACTTTTGAAGGAAAGTTATTCTCCTTACTGATTTGGAAAATATTTTTCCAAACATTTCAATCAACCAAACATGAAAAATTTGGAAAAGAAAACATTTTTCTTCCTACCAAACACACCCATAGTGAATCCGTAGTTTTCCTTTTGGGGTCTTTGGTTTGCACAAGTATCTTGAAGTGTCCGTCACTAATTGAGAGAATTTTTGTTACTTCTTCACCAAATTAATTCTATCATCATCTCAAATAACTTTTGTTTATATGAGAGAGGTTGAGAGGTTTTCCAAATCATATTATCTTTTACCTTATGTTAGTGTGTTGGTTTGGAATTGATGGAAAATGAAAAGGTCGGGGGTAACTCACTTCATCTCTTATCTTAAAATTATTGGTTTGAGTCACCAAAAAAGTAAAAAGTGAGATCTCTTTAGGAGGAGTAAAAACAAAAAGTTAAAAGACATATTTGATTTGAAAGTTTAAACGTATTATTAATTATCCTGATATCCGACTAAGATCTTTGCATTTAATAAGGTCGTCTTAATCTTATTAATTCAAATTTGAGCCGTTAAATTTTATTTAATTTTTAGATCTAAAGGTAAAAATCCTACCATTAGCCTATCACGCAAGAACCCTATCTTGCATTCAGATATGATTGGGACAATTTTACATATTTCTTCTACTTCTAATCAGCCATACAATAATTATCCTATAATTGCAAATTGCATGATCATGTTATTCACTTCTTCCTCGTCCCACACAATAATTGTTAAATCTTTGATAGAAATAGGGTTTGAAGGGATCAAATATTTGTAGGATTGTTTTGTTGGAGGTAGGGGTGTACATGATCGGGTTGGTTCGGATTTTCAAATATCAAACCAAACCATTTGTGTCAAAATTTAAAATTTATAAACCAAACCAATCTAATAAACTCGGTTTTTTTGGGGTTTTCCAACCACGGGTTGGTTCGGGTTTTTCAAATACCAAACCAAACCATTTGTGTCACATATTTAAATTTTTAAATCAAACCAAACTAATAAACCTTATATTTTTTCGGATTTTTGGATTTTTCCGATAAAATATTCATACAAACATATAAATAACTTGTGTTTCAAAAATTTCTTTAGTCCAACCAAAATATAACTATCTAAGGTGTTTCTTAAGACATCAACACAAAATATGATGAGTGATGACACTAAAATATTCAATAAAATATAATAATGAAATTGCATAAAATAAATATTGCAAATTGATAAGTCATAATGAAAAATATCATAATTTAAAAGTACTATATAAATCATGCTAAAATAAGTCTAATAAGTATTAATTACATGATAAAACATTAAGAGAAAAATTAAAATTAGATTATGTATTTTAAATGTCTAAATCAATGTAAAACTAAAGAACAAATATTCAACATTATTGTCATTCTTAGTGTTGAATTAATTTATTTTGTTAGCATTAGTATTGATTTGATTTTGAATTGAGTTTTATTAGAGTTAATAATATCTATGGACTATAACATTTATTGGACCATTTAAAATTATAAGTTTAAAAAAACTTGAAAAATATGTTAAAAGATTAAAATTATGAAAACGTACAAGTAATATTTAGAAATTACGTCAAAGTAAATACATTTATGTATAAAATAAATTTTAAAATTATATATATAATATCGGGTTGGTTTGGTCTCGGGTTGACTTTTTTTAGTTAAAACCAAACCAACCCAAGTATGGTCGGGTTTTTTTTTCCAATACCAAACCAGGTCAAACCAAACCATTAGTCGAGTTTTTTTCCGGTTTGATTCGATTTGCGATTTGGTTCGATTTTCGGTTCGATTTTGTACACCCCTAGTTGGGGGTATAGGTGGTCACCCAAAAGTCATCGCCAACGATCTAGGGTTTACGATGCATTTTTTTGGTAGTATAGTATAAAATTTAAGACACAAAGGTGTTTCGGCCTACAATATTAGTTGACAAAGAGGTAATATCATTTGTATAATTATGGTTACTTGTTAATATTGTATTTATTAATGATATTGATTGGTAGATAAAATCTCCAAAAAGGGAAAAAGATCACTATCTTCAATAATTATGTCAAAAAATGGAAGGACGTTTTAGAACCAAATAAAAGACAACTAGTATATATGTTATTAAGGGTTGATTAAATCATGTTCACTCTTCAATGTGCAAGGAATTTAAAATAGCTTTTACTAACAACACCATTATAAAGAATGTCGATAGTAACATAAAAATTCAAACAATTCTATATATTAGTGACGGTTCTATCATATGATAATTTATTCACAAGTTATTTTGGTACATAATTACTTAGTACTTATCACTAATTTTAATCTCATAATATCCAAGTGTTTGCAAATGAAAATAAATAAAACAATCCTCAATGTTGACAATATTTTTCCTCAGATTGTCAATTTTATACGTATTCCATTTTCAATAGGAATATCAATATTGATAATAAGACCAGTGATGATGATATTATAACAACTGAAACGTAGGATGAATTTTTATAAGAAAGTATTAAATATGATAATAAGGATATATAAATAAAATAATAATAAAGATCCATTACTAATTTAAAAGGTGGTCTCACAAGAAGTCGTTGTGTGTATTTTGTTTTGTTGGCATAAACTACAATACAACGACCTCCTCCTTATCACCTAACTATATTTATATAAAATATAATGATTTATAATCGCCCATAGTTTTGATTTGTAATTGGCTAATTGCCATTGCCGTCTTTTTTTTATTTTCTAGCATCGTATAACCTATCACCATTTATTTTGGTGTTAACTTTCATTTTGATTTTAAAACAAAAATATCGAATGAATACTGATTCACATTTTTGTAGAAATATAGGAAGAGATTTGTTGCTGTCCGTATTCCATAAATGACCTAGTGTTGAGCATCCTATTTTTTTTCATACTAATCCAAAACAGAAAGGAGAATCTATTTTCTCACATTTTCTTCTTTATTTCCTTACTCAATTTCCAAGCAGAAAGATAATATTGCTGAAGGCAATGGAGCACTGCGAAACGAGAGCGGGGCGGGTTGAACTCCCAAAAAAATTGCTCGGCCTGCATAATAACTTTTTCATTTTCAAACCACCCTGCAAAAACCAACTCAGCATAATTTTTAATTTTTTTTTTCTAGTTAAGTTTGATGCTAAAAATAAAACTAATAAAAATAAATTTATGTTTTCATAAGTTTAATTAATAGGATAGTGACTTCAAAATTTATTTATTTTAGAGGTCAATTAGGAAAGAAATTATATTATTTTTTAGTGAACCACTTTCATTTATTATCTTGAATATTTTAGTAGTAGCTTTAAAGAAATTATCTTAACAAATAATGCTCAATCACTCTTATAACATGTAAAAGTTTCAGAAAAAGTTTAAACCAAGCACAACCTTAAATCCGCCCCATTACCACCCCTAATTGCAGACGAGTTCAACGTTTTACTGTGGACAAGTTTCCTTGAATGATTTTTGTTTGTTATCAATGAATCCAGACTTGCATACACCAATGGCTCAAACCCAAATATCATGGCTTCGGTTAGCCCCATGATGAAATTAATAGTTTTGGCTCATCATTTTGGTCTATGTTCTCTTGTGCTTCATATTTCAGACCAATTTCTTCTATTAAATAGAATACCTTAAGAAGGAATTTATCAAACAAACAAGTTGCATGAAACAAAAATAACAGAACGATACTTCATCTGAAAGCAGTACTAGTTGGTGGATTAATGAGTAATGATTCTCTTATGTAATCAGTTTTCAAGTAGAATAGGAAGATCAACTAGTGTAACATCACTGTTATTTTATTTTTTTATGATAATTCATTAGTAAATCGAAACATAGAAGTTAGTAGTGGTGAAAAGGCAACCATAGAATATTTGGGTGCATTACTGATCAAATTTTACTACACATCACAGCTGGTTGCGCTAAAGAGTCTGATCCAAGTTGCACCAACCACACTATATTCCAACAAGAGAATTTACACCAATATTGTTTTCAACAAAGATCCAAGTCAAATATTATTACTATAATTTACACAAATTTAAAACTATCTAATCTATGAAATAAACATGACAATGAAACAGCAAAATATCTGCAATCCACCTGAAGCATGTATGTGTCAAACTCAAACTCAATGCTCACATGACACTGCAATTTTTGCAACTGAAGGAACATTCCCTCAAAATCTTAAATAATCAATAATAATTAAAGAGAGCAACCAAAAGTGAAACTTAATGGTCAATGGAGTGGTTCAAATCTCGTCGATGACCCAAAAACATTAGGTGGGCGGCGTTACCTGTTACCAATTCTGATTATTCTGGTTAAGGTAGTAAGTAAATGGTGGAGTAACCTTAGTGCACACAACCCCCATTATGGAAATGAAAAATTATTGTTGCTATGAGAGGAAACTACCTACCTACAAGCTATGATACTCATACTCTTCAAAAAGGTCGACGGGTGCATGTCGAATTCTCCAAAACTATTGTAATTTTGAAGAATCTAACAGGGGTGAGGCATCATTTTTAAAGAGTCTGAAGAACATAGCCTACAAGTATCCGTCCCACAAGCATGTATAGCACACATTTTAAAGGCAATCATAACATGAACTAAAGTCTATTCAAGGGACATGGTCTATGTAGAGGGAATATGACAAAAACTGTTTATATTACTTCATGTAATATAGTTCTAGTTGGGGAAAGCTGCCAGAAACTGACATAAGCACATGAAATGCCTCCCTATAGGTAATTGCCCCAACTTCATAGACTCCCACTGCATTAACAAATCCGTATTCGCTCATCACCAGAAAATCACAAGATTAGCACACTAATTCCAAGGAACAAGCTTTCAAATAGAGTGTATTATCAAATAATGGAAGAAAACAAATACTACCAAAGTGCAAATCTTCAAATTGTGTTCATCCTCATGCTTTTAAGATAGATCAACGGTTATGCACTATCAAGTTCTCTCAAAATTCCTCTGCAGTTTAAGCTGTCAGAAAAACAAAAACCGAGTTTGTGCAAGCAAACTACCAAAAAGCTAGTAGAGAAGGCATGATACTCATGATGCAACCAAATGAAAGCAATGAAGGATCAGGCTACACGCAAGGCAGAAATAGCTCACAAGCTGCAACGAATTAAGCACAATTTTCTATTCAATGCTAAAAAATTTATTTGCCAATCCACAGACCGTAGCAGCAAACTATATTCATATTCCCTCATCTAAACCAATTTCAGGCGCAATTATAACAATCCAACTTCACTCTGCTCAACAATAAAAATTAGGTAATGAGTAACTTCGGCCCATGGAGTTCATGACAGTGTTATCAAAGGCGTGCTTAAGCCCTAAAGCGAGGCTCAAAATGCGTTACGTGCTTCACCTCACTTAACATGCGCTTCAGTATCGTCATCAAGGCTCTAAGACATACTTTTCCTTGTGATGAGCATTTCCTGAAGAGGTGATGCTGAACCATTGAGATTTCACTTTATCGTAAAAACAATCAATTACTTTGTCCATATATTTGTTATTCATTCATGCTTATAATTATTAGTCTTGGACTAAATATATATATATATATATATATATGTATGTTTTCTCCATTTATGCCTTTTCTCAATAAAGCCCACGCTTTATTTTCGCTTCGCGCTCAAAGCCCCCAACAAACCTTGGAGCTTTTTTGCGTTTTCCGCTTTAGATAACACTGGTTCATGAGTGCTTTCTTTCTCAAGCCATCAAAATGCATTCATCTAACCCTTAATTACTCACCATCCGTAAGCAAATAGATGACAATTTGGAATGCAGGTCGATGCATTAACTTAAGTAAAAATGTACACTTTCAATAACAAAATTAAGCTCTTTACTTGTGATCCTTTGAGTCCTGTGATATTGGTCCAGCAGTAAATTTATGACAATAATATCAAATAGAACTAGATATAAAGCGTCCATATAAAACTCCCATGGATCCTTCATTGTAGTATATCCTAAGAATTACAACTAGAAAACTGGTAAGTTGAGCTTTTGGCATCATTTTCTTTCAAATAATCATGGAGCATACTTCCTCCACTTCTCCAGAAAATTCTTAAAAGAAGAAACCACCAGAAAATAGTGCATGTGCAGACACCAGAAATAAATAGATCTCTGTTTGCTCTATATAGCTCAAATTTCCTTACATCAGAAAAGGAACAGGTGTCTTGTTTCCCAATCAAAATCCAAGATGCTTCACAGAAATACAGCCTCTCCAATGCAAAATTCTCTAGCCCCACATACACAAAGAGGCAACAGATAATAGATGAACTCCATCTCTCCAAGAGGCATGTCAATGCATAGGGCTTCCATATTAACAGATCCAACTGCAGGCTCTTTTGTCAACTCAAATCTGTACCATAAATAAGTTGGTGGGTAACCACATGCTCCATATCTTCAAGTACAGCTCTTACAGAGAAAAAAGTGAGAAAAATCTTCCCGGCTTCATCCCACAGAAGAGGGAGGAGGAGGGAGGTGGGCACGAGAGCATATAGGATACTCAGTTCTGAGGGCATGACTACCAAAAGAAACACATGGTTGCTAATAATAAGAGACATACCTTATTAGTAGTATGATCCAGAACCACCACTTCCCGTATAACCACTGCCACCCATACCACGACTAGAATAAACCGAGTCAACCTGAAAATTCATTAGAGAAGAACAGGAACCACAGTTATCATCAGATAAACACTAAAGCCTCCGCAGAAATCAACGGAGTAGAAGCATACATCGCTGCCACGAGACATGTAATCACTACCATAGCTGGATGAATACATTCCACCTACATCACTTCCACCATAGGAGCCTGCAAACCAACATAAAAATCAAGACAGCTTTCTCTAAACATACATGTAATAACAAATGTTAAGAAAAATAACCAGATTTTACAATGAACAAAAGAACACACCTCCACCATAACCCATATCCTGACGACTGCTATACATCCCATGAGAATCTTGACCTGAAAGGGAGCCCCTACTGCCACCATATCCAAGATTTGATCTCCCAAGTCTACTAATATGTAAATAAGGAAGTCAATATAGTACCAATGATTGCAAAACAGGAAGAAAAATGAATTAACAATAATTATAAGGCACCTGTCAGCATATGCATCTCCATAATGGGAGCCACTTCCACTGCCTAGTTCGTAATCCAAACGAGCACGAGAATGCCGCACTCCTGCCTCAGCATAGCGGGGATGAACATCATCCTGGCATGTATGGAAGATGATAAATTAGTTTGTATCTTCTTGTGCAGATCAGAAAAATATCTTAAATGGAGTTTATGGTGAAGATAACTTACCACTGCAGTGTATGGACGTTTTGAACCAGACGCAGAGTCATATTCACGACCACGTCCCTCGCGGTAAGATGGAGGGGGCCTTTCAAACCGTTGCCCATATCCATCATCAACATAAGCTCTCCTTGCTGCAGAGTGAGTACCTCTAGGCAATTCAGGGTAACCAGACCCACGGGAAGAATACTCATCCCTATAGGATGCACGTCTGTCAGAATGAACCCTCGAAGGATACTCAGCTACTGCTCTACTTTTGGGAGGAGGGATTTCCTCTCGCCGTCCATACTCCCTCTTCAAGCTACTCTTTGGATATGAGGGAACTGCAATTCACTCATTAGTTATTTGGTCGTTCATAAAGTTAGCAGAGTTCAACCAGCAGATTTTGAAGAAAGACGGAAATCATCTCATACCAGGTGGTCTTCGGTCATATGACCTGCTAGATGGTGGAGCTGTGGGTCTTCCCCTAGGAGGCAAATCCATCACTGCCCGTCTATCTCTCGATCCTGCAGGTCGTTTGAAACCACGACCAACTACAGGAGGCATGCGTGTACTAACTCTAGTCCCTCGAATAGCATGACTATGTGGCACTATACGACCCCAAGGGGCACGGGGACCATGCATGGACATACGCCAAGGTCGCAAATCTCCTCGTCCACCATATTTCCCTCTGCCCCTCTCAAGGGGTCTTGATAATCTGGCCCTAACTTTAACCTGAAATATACAATTTCAAGAAACCACTCGCAAGAGTTACATATATTCAGGGATACTTTAAGACAGAAAACAAACCTTGTTATCTCCTTCACCCAATTCCTCATTATTAATACTTTTAGCACAAGTAACTGCAGCCTCATGGGTGTCGAAGGTGACAAATCCGAAGTCCTTTCTCTTGGCTGAAGGCATATTTCTGGCAAGCTCAACTTTTTCAATCTTCCCATATTCTTTAAGAAACTCCCGCACACGATCCTCGTCCCAGGATGCAGAAAGGCCATCAACAAACACTGTTTTGACCTGAACTCAAGAGATATTCACTCACAGTCATATCTTGATTTATCAATAAAAAATAAAAAAATTCACCCACAGTCGGATAACAATTGATATGCAGCAATTGACTCAAGAAGACTCAAAAAGTAAGCAGCAATGTCATCGGAAAAGAACTAACAAGGAAAGAAGATAACCAAACTACCCAGCTCAAAAATTAATGAAATGGGGGAAAGGCCAAACTTGAACAGCAAGCACCTAGCTATAAATCTAATTTATTATAGAAAGGAAAAATTAAACTACAGAGCGTCCTCATTCATTCTTCTTTTCTTCGCAGCAGAAGAGACTAAAAGAGAAGGGATAAAAAGCAAACCATAGAACGACAAAGTATGTTCAAAAACATAATATAACTCTTAAAAGTTGTGTACCTCCAAAATAAGCTAAGAATCACAACAACAAAAGCCTCCGTTTGACAATATACTAACTATACTTGACCGGTCATTGTTCCTTCTATTAAAATATAGATATATGTCCAGAGAGTTTACCTGTGACATGATTTCATCCCCAGGATCAATGAATGAATCCTCAAAAGAAACCTTTGCGGGCCTATCAACACCAAACATAACATCTCTCTTTTGTAACCGCTTAAAAGCATCCATGGCCTCTGAACGTGAAGAGAACTCCAAGAAAGCAAATCCTCGATTCATTCCCTCATTATTAGTGTCTTCGACCAACGTCAAATCCTCAATATTGTCAACACCATAATGCTTCAGCTTCTCTTTTAACTGGGAGAGAAAGCAAACATCAATGACTCGTTAAGCAGCTCCTCAAAACTGAGAATCATGTTTGTTGACAATATGATATGCCTAGCCTACTTACAGCTTCTTTTGTCCAGGTCTTGCATATGTTACCCAAAAACAGAGTATCATTGTCTTGACTTGGAGAGACACCACACTGTTTTCCATTGATCTGAAAATTCCATTGTCAGGAAATACCTTCTATGAGGAATTAAAATCAGTCACATAAAAACTATAAAATAAAGAAAATACCACTGGATTTTTCAGCTCAGTACAAGCTCGTTTTGCTTGTTCCACAGTGGCAAATCGCAGGAATGCAAATCCCTTATTCTTCTTTGTATAAGAATTCATCATAAGCCTCACTTCAGTAACCTCGCCAACTTTACTGAAGACCTTCCTGAGATCATCCTCAGTAGCATCCTTGTCCAAACCACCAACAAATATTTCAATTTCCTTCCGCTTACGCCTTTCTTTAACAACTTCATGATGTTCTTCCTCCTCAGCGGCATGAACCATCTCAGCATGCTCCTCCCCAGCATGCTCATCTTCTTCATCGCCCTCAATTTCCTCATGAACACCTTCAACATCCTCTTCCACCATATCACCCTCTTCCTCTTCATCAACATCTACCTCTTCAGGTTCTTCCTCTATTTCATCTCCCTCTTCCTGAATATCATCATTTTCAATTCCTCTCTCATCATAATCAACAGTGCCATACTCTTCAGGGTCATATTCAGGGTCATTATCCTCCAAATCTAATCGCTCACCCTTTTCATATTGATCGACTGACTCTTTCACATCATCCACCTCTGCCACAAGGAAAAAAAAATCAGCCTCCCAAGCCAGTAGATGGAGAAAATAAGAGCCTCGTATCCAAACATAATTTTCTTGCAAGTCCTATAAGCTGTCAACAATATCCAACTCTATAGAGACCTAACTGATCATCAAAAGATGCCATAGAAAAATTTAAAAAGAACCACATGTGGAAACTCCTCAGGAAAAAAGATTAAAGTTACACGATTTGACAATACTGTAATCTTTCCTTCCCTTCCTTATTGTAGAATAAGGGACCCTTTCATCCATCCCAGTTCCCAGCAAAAGCCTCACCCTTTTCATTATTTCAGGGTTTGTCCCACAAAGGTGGGTCTTGGAACCAACTCATGAATGCCTCGATGTAACTCATACACCTCAAACATCCTCTTGGACTTGGAGACGCCTCACTTTACAATTTTCTGCCATAAGATTTAAGTGATGGTCACAGCTAACCCTCCAACCTAGACCTTATTAAAACTATCCTCCCGTAATCACTTCTCTTGAGATAATATTATTCAATTTAGACCCATAATTCTTTTTTTGACAAACTCTTAATTAAGCTAAATTATTACAATTTGCAAAAAAATTGTCAACAATTATAAGCATAAAACAGAGCTGCAGAAGCAGATATATAATAGGGGTACTAATTCAAATAAGTTGCACAAATTCCATCAATACTCACTCTTGTCTGAACTGAGCATCTTGTTCTGTACAGCTTTGGCATTCAACGGTTGCTCAGGCTCCAGCTTTTCTTCAGGGACTTTGAATTCTTGTTTGAGCTCCACCGCGTTATCCTTACTCTCTTCTTCCATTGGTTCCTCAAGAGACTTTGGCGTGGCACGAGATGTACGGCCACCTCTTTTGGATCCAGAACCTGTAGGTGTCTTTCTCGCTGATTTTGGAGGCATAGTTGGTAAGAATCTGAAAAAGCTTTGGAGATGTATGTACGTATGTGAGTCGTGAAGAAGAAACAAGACCTACAAATTACTACTCTCTCTCTTTAGGTTTGCTTTATTTGTGCGGAGTTGATGCGTTAGGGCATACCCGACCCGTTTTCCTATTTACTAAGTATTAATATTAATGTATTAATGCCCGTTTTGTATCAATAAAGTCACTTAACTTAATATTTTTATCTTCAAAAATCATTTAATTACATTTATCATTAAAATAAATTTGATATAACAAATTAAATTATTTTTTATGTCATGTAATCATGAATTTCATAAGTAATTACTATAGTTTATATAATTGCGTTCCATACCAAACTTTATGTTTGCTATGGAGCATCAGATTGTATAACTCGTTGGCTCCTCTTCAGATTTGTATAATTTCACCGGCAGACCATTTGTATAAATCGTTGTCAGCCTCTCGTTTGTATAAATCGTTGACAGCCTCTCAATTCAATTTTATGTGTTTGTATATCTGCATAAAATTTGAATTTGTATACAATTGAATCGAAAAAAAATGTTTGTATATCAGATCTCTCTCTCTCACTTTATACAAACATAGATTATACATTGTATTTTGTATAATATGTGTTTGTATAAAGCGAGAAAGAGAGAAAGGCAAAAGAGAGTTGGGCAGGGAAATATTTGTATTGTATAATTATAAGTGTATAGGACGAAGATATATGTATTTGCACGTGTATATACAATTTTCTCTCGCTTTATACAAACAGAAACACAATTTATACATTTGTGTTTGTATAAAGCGAGAGAGGCGAGGGAGAGACTAGCGAGCGAGAGAGGGAGAGTGGCGAGCGAGAATTTCAAGGAGAGAGGCGAATGGCAACAGTTTACTACGGGGTACAATTAAATCAAATTGTGGTTATAACATTTAATTTGAATTAATAGTGTAACACCCCGACTTTCCAAAACGTTTAAATTAACTTGTATCTTCGTGGAAAGACAAGGAGGGTGAGTAATAAATTAAAATGATGTGGTATGTCATATTTTAAGTGTTCAAGGGTTGTATCTCAAGTTTTGAAGTTAAGTAAGTGGCAAAATAAAAAGTTGGCGAAAGTTATCGTAAGTTCCTTTTTAAAGATTTGTCTAAAATTTGGGTCAAATGTCTTGGATGTTTTTTCCCAATATATAAAGAGTTAGAAGGCCTATCACTCATTAAATTGAAGGCCTACGAGTCTAGTTTGCAACGCACAAAACCCCGTATCAAACTGACATCAGAGCAAAAAGTTATGAGGGTTTTACTAGGGACTGCAGGGACAGAATCCGGGTCGAATCCGGGTCGGGTCAAAAATATGGTATGTCGGCTTATTTAAC
>NW_006238933.1:4029815-4030079 GCF_000226075.1 Solanum tuberosum | reverse complement strand
TCGGGACTCTTTTATGATTGTTTTTATGAATTTCTACGGACGTTTCGACAAGTTGGGGCAATATGGCAAATCTGCCGATTTAAGATTAATTATGAACTGTTTATAGGTGCGTACCAGCTATGCATATATAGTGTTTGCGGAGCTTAGGACATAAGGAACAACTTTCTTGAAGGAACTACGGTCTTTCGAGCGTTCATTGGAAAGGTATGTTAAGGTTATTCCCTTTATCGACATGTTTCCTTAGATGTAGTTAACGTTGGTGAT
>NW_006238933.1:4017505-4029610 GCF_000226075.1 Solanum tuberosum | reverse complement strand
GTATAGGTTGTTTATAACTAAATTGCTCGCTTTTAGAGATTGGATTGTTATAGTTGCCCTTGGGGCTATTGTGGTTAGCTGCAGGAATGCGATCTATGCCTAGAAGGGCTATGATCTGCCTACAAGGTTATATTATATGGATGCCTAAAAGGGTTATGAGTTGCCTACGGGGCTATATTGATGTCTAAAAGGGCTATGAGTTGCCTACAGGGCTATATTGACGCCTAAGAATGCTATGTGCTTCCTACAGGGTCATGTTGTTGCCTAAGAGGGCTATGAGTTGTCTATAAGCTATGTTGATGCCTAAGAGAGCTATGTGCTGCCTATGGGGCTATATTAATGCCTAAGAAGATTATGTGACTGCCTACGGGGCTAGGGGACTCCGATAGGGGTATATAGGCTGATTGGCACCTTCCGGGCTTATGGGGGCCTGAGTAGGTGGTCTTGTGTGCTGTTTGTACCTGTCGAGCTTATGGGGGCTTGGGTAGGTTGTTGTTTTATTATTTTTGATAAGTTTAGATTTAGGAGCAGGTCAGTACACTTATCTTATCCTTGATTTATTTATCAGATTATTCCAGTATATCAGGATACCTCCTCATAGTCTATTGCCTTTCATACTCTGTACATTATTTTGTACTGACGCCCCATTGCCTTGGGGGCGCTGCATTCATGCATACAGGTCCTGACAGACGACCGAGTAGACCTCCTCAGCAGCAGGATTGACTTTTATCCGGTTGGCTAGCCCCTTTCCTCCGGAGCTGCCAGAGTTGGGAGGTTTGTTACCTTTTGTTGTATATATCTTTATGGGTAGGCTGGGGTCCTGTCTTGCTAATCTTTACTAATTTTAGAGGCTTGCAGACTAGTGCGTGGGTGTATAGCTACGCTATGGCCATACTGGCCTATGTTGTTGGTTTGCTGAAGCTTGTGAGTTGTTTGATGTATTGTATTAGTATATACCTACTTTTAGTTTTGGTATAGATATCATGGTGGCCTCGACGGTCCAATCAGAACTTCTGTGCTAGTTAGCTATTTATTTATATGATCTCCTAGGAGTAGCTGTTTCTTTTATAGATCAGTTGACAGGGGCCTTGCCGGCCGAGAGCTTAGTTTTAAGCCGAGATATACTTGTTTGTTTTCTTGATTGTGTGTGGCTTCCATGCACTAGTAGCAAAATGGTTCAACAGGGTCGGCTCGGGCCTGAGTTTTGGCATTAGGAGCCAGTTGCGCCCCTCGAGTTTGGGGCGTGACAAATAGTTTGCTATTATATACAATTTTTCCAATTATATACACCATGTAATTATGCTTTTTCTCCTTCTTATTGGCATGCTTTTTTATTTTATTTTATTTTGCTAAATAAGTTGTCATTTTTTTCTGAACTATTACAGACAATAAAAAGAATTGAGTTACATAATAAATCAGTTTGTACATTAGAAAAAATAGAAAAGACACATCATTCATACCCTATTTGTGAAAATCGAATAGAAGAGACTACAGTTAGGTGAAACAGTAGATCCAATTGAATGTAATTTTCAATAGTTTAACAAATGAAATCTTTTTGGAGCTGTTCTTTGTCTAATTGGGTTTAATAATAATCTTGTTGAACAACGTTCCTTACTTGCATTGATATTCTCCATAATATCAGAATTGAGCTTTTTGTCGCCTGTAATGGACAAGAAAAAAGACGTTTGCAAAAAGAGACTTGTGTCAATAATTAAGAAGAGGAAAAGGCATAATTACATGGCATAAAACTAAATAAACTTTATAATTTTGTTTATTTGGGTTCATGATTACATGACATGAAAAGGTGATTTGATTTGTCATATGAAATTTATTTTAATGATAAATATTGCTAAATGATTTTTGAAGATAAATGTTAAGTTGAGTGATTTTTTTGATACAAAACAAAGTTTACTGACTTTACTAGATAATTTTTTATACTTCAATGACCTTTTAAGATATTAACTCCAAGATCATCATATATATTATAGACAAATATATTTGTCATAACTACTGCTTTTTGAAGTTCTTTTTTTTTTGTAATTAGAGGGGATTGGCAAGGGTGGATCGATAAATTCACTTTTTTTAACCTACAATGTCTTCTTAGTTAGTTATACATAAGATTTAATACCATGGGGTTATCTATGTAAAGACAAAAGTACCCTCAAATCTTTTTCATCATTTTATTTATTTTCTTGATTTTATATTTTATATTTGTATTAGTAGATTTATTTAAATAAATTAGCTAACAAATTTTATTATTTAGATAGAGTTGTTTGTTGTTAAATAAATCCAATACAAATTAATACAATATTTGAAATAGAGAGAGAGTTTTCTAATTATTTGTATTTTGAACAATTTATAAAATTGCATACATATTAAAACTATAACTGGTAATTTTTATGTGTAAATGTAAATGGTTTATTTGATTTTACTATTGTTTACCATTTTTTTCGATATTAGGACAACAAAATTGTTCTTCTCCTAGCTAGTTATAAGGCCATAAAAAATAATACTGTCCGGCAATTATCTACCTTGACCTAATTACATGAAACAAAAAATCCCATAATAATTCAAGGGTATAATTGGAAAGAAGTATTTTGTCACGACCCAGACCGTCATGATTGGCACCCACACCATCCGGTGGGAGAACCACTACTACAACCCAAACTAAGCAACTAAACCAAAACTAAGACAATTAAGTTACTGAAGCAAGTTAATTAACTAAACAAATGCGGAATTAAATACCTAGAGCCTGAAAGTCATTGTACCAAAACTCTACTAACGACAAGTCTAAGAACAAGAGTTACAACCCCGAAACTAAATAACACCTTAACAAATAGTCTAAGTCCGAAAAGAGTGGACTTAAACAAGAGAGATCCATGGCAGCCTGAAAGAACTGGCTCACCCTTGAATTCGGTCACGCTCATTAGTCACCCAGCCGAAGTCTATCAATAGCCACCTGAAGATGCCCTGTACTCAACAAAGAAAGAGCAAGTGCAGTATCAGTACACAACCACAGTGTACTGGTAGGATCACGTTGCTATCCCACTAAGTGTAACATACATTAGTCAATACAACAATATAATCACATGCACATATCAAACATATACAATATCATCAACTTATACGAACAATGAACAACTTCACGATTCTCACATATCACAGTTATATCAATTTAGAGCAACATACCGTCTTTCAATATCAATCATCATTAGATATGAACGAACTCATCACAAGTAGATACACAACACAATTCAATGGTCCTCTCACAGAACCCAAACCCAAACAGTTAGCATGCCGTAACGTGGCAATCCGATTCAAGTTAGTTATGCCAAAACGTGGCAATTCGATCCCATATTTATGCCAGAACGTGGCAACCGATCCCAATTAGTTATGCCGGAACGTGGCAATTCGATCCCATATTTATGCCGGAATGTGGCAACCGATCCCAGTTAGTGTGTCGGATCGTGACACCCGCTCATTCAACAAACCACAATCACAATCACAATGTTTATTCTCACAATCATACAACAAGTGTGATCAATAATGCAACATTCACATACATACATGTATCATAATGAAGCAAGAACAAACATACATCACACAATTATAGAATCACAATTGTCACCTACCTCGAATCCAAGCTTGAATCCCCTAAGGCACTTGAATCTTCCCTTTCCGGATTCTTTCCGCTTGTTCTAGGTCTACAAGCAACAATTTATATGCAAGGATCAATAATCAAAGGTCTAATTATCCGGATTATAACAAACCCAATAACCTTAGATCAAACTCATGATCCCTATTATCCAAATTAGGGTTGTTTCCACTATAGAATCTATAACAAAACCCTCCCCCATAAATATTGACCCATTCTATTACATTCTACAGATCGAAAAATGGATTTGGGGAGTGAAAAGCTTACCTTTAGCCTCAAGAATGGTGAAAACGAGTAGGAGTCACCTGGGGTTCGTTCCTTAGCTCTAAAAATCGAAAAGTGCCAAATAAGTTGTTTAGGGGTTTATTAGCGAATTTAAGTTGCGTCTGGCCCGCCACGGCGGACCCATCCTGCTACAGCGACCCCGCTCTGGCGGCCTACATGGAGACAAAATGTTACCTATTCACGCTAAGATCATTTTCGGGAGTTCTACTCGCCCAAATTTGATTCCGTAAAGTCGTACAGGTTTCTTAACGTCTTAGCTATCTACTCATGTGGTCTAAATCATATTAGATCTCTCATTAATTACCAAATTTCCCTACACCTTAATGACTCCGATTTCGTCCAAATTTGGACTAGGTTGGGAAATTCCAAGTTACTGCGAAAGAGTTTTCTAGCCCCAATTCTTTGTTCATTGACTTTTCCCTAACGACGAAATCAGGTCGTTACAATAGATACCAATTTACCCATCACTCGTCCCCGAGTGATCAACTAGGAAAAGACTAGCTAAAGTAAGGGTAGAGTAGTATCTGAATCGTCGAATTACTGGGGATACTTGTCTCGCATGCCCTTCTTATCGAACCTCATTACCCCCAAAGTTGATCGCACACATGTCTGCAACATGTTATCAAGGACTTTGACATAACATCAGGACGAATCCTTTCTCACGTAACCATGATAAAATTCTAAATCAATACTCGCTACAATTAGAAGTAAACCAAACAAACCAACACACATTCATAATACCCAAACAATCACAGTTCTTAACAACATCTCCATCCCACAACATAAATTCCCAAGAGCTTAAGTTATAACAATTTTGATCTTTAGAAATCAGATACTCATCGAGGGATATGTCCAAGCATACAACCCCTCCAGCAACACTATCAAAATGCTAGATTTAGTAATTGTAGATTACCTCTTAAGAACAGTAGAATTGGACCCAATGATCCCCACATTCAACCACACATAATCGATACATGACCTCAACGACAAGATGAAATATTAGATTGTCGGACAACCATAAATGCGCAGGGTAGATCTTCTATAAATTCTCATAAGCAAGGTGGTACATGTAGAACCACTAAAATACTTTAACAACTCCAAGACAATACCAATTATGTCATTCGAAATAACCAAATCTTCCCAATCTTCCCACTCAACCAACATAGCGTCGCAGGATTGGTAAACCTGATCCACCACTAGAGATTCACCCACAAAATGAAAAACACGTGTGACCATAGCTAGTTCATCACACTCACAACAATGTACAAAATGAAATAGATGGTCACATAAGAATTTATCGAATAACACGAAAGGTTTTCCTTTGAAGAGTTGATACCAGCCATTTCCATTCACTTGACTCAACATACTCTTCACATCCTTCGACTGAAGCCAACACTCTTAATACTAACAACCATCATAACCACTCTGACAATTGACCTTACTTTAAACAAACACTTTTTAAATGAAAACCTTTCTAAGGTACTTTAACAATCAACATTAATCAACTTTACGACTCAACCCAGGTGTAAGTCTTTTCAAATGCTCAATACCTGATACAATTGATCATTCCTCACCTTGAAATTCATACCTTGACAAAATATATCACCACGAATGTAAACTTTTAATGAAAAATCTGGATTGTAAATTCAACCATATAACACAATCCCCTTATCTATCAACATTAGCTTATACCTCGAAGATTTTTATGAATTCATGGATCTTTGCTTATCATGGATCGCATCTTCATCGATTTCACAACATCTTTCGTTAACAATTCAATTGTAATCATTACCAAACTCAAAATAAAACAAAAGAACATATCATCACATTCGAGCTAGTGTCCGTACACTCATTTCTCAAGTCTTTTTCAATAGTTTGTAACCAATCTAATGGACTTGTGACACTATTACCATAGCCACAACAAAACGAATGAAATCACACATCTCTGAACCCAATTATCTACCCCTTTGAAGATATCTCTTCAGCTTTTGCAATTAAATAAAATATTCTTGCTCTCGGCTCTCTCTAAAGGCTGTACTACCTCTCACTATTTTTCTTCATTATGACTCTAGTTCTTTAATTTCTATTCGAATGGTGTCCCACCATCTCTTAAAACCTTCCATACAACCACGTTACTCACCAAATTTTAGAAAACCACAACCTTTAGATACTCGCAAGTCATAAATACTATACAAAAATTCGCTTAACCAACAATTTTATTCTATAGTTGCATCCCGTCACAATCCATCACGAACTCTTATTACCATTACGCTCAGCAATCCCTAACTATTACCACGAAGCCAACTTTTCATCAACACGACACCTCAAACTCAGGTATACTCATCAAATTTAGAGGGCTAACCCAATTTTTAGGAGCACTTTCTTACCAAAATACTTCAATCGCCTTCACCCAAGTATACTCAATGGAAATTTCTTTATCCATAAGCTCGCCATTCCAGTATTAACCCACTCCCCTATGGATTAAGATAAAATCATCAGTCCTCATACTACCCTCCTTCTTCTTATCAAACAAGACAGGAGCACCCCACTTGGAAACACTAGGACAGATGAACCCTTTATCAAGAAGCTCTTGGATTTGAGCCTTAAGATCTCTTAATTATGCTGGAGCCATACGATACGAAGGGATGAAAATAGGGCGAGTTCCAGTTTCCAAGTCAATGCAGAAATCTATATCTCTATCCGGAGGCATACCAGACAAATCCATAGGAAACACTTCCTTAAAACTCAGACACCACAGGAACAGACTCAATAGAGGGAGACTCAACCTCAACATCCCAAACATGAGCCAAATAATCCAAACAACCTTGCCCTACCAGTTTTCTAGCCCGAATGAAGGATATGATCTTAGCTAGCTTAGGCTTGTACACCCCTTCCCACTCTAATCTTTCCTTACCGGGGATCTCTAGAGTTACCGACTTAGTATTACAATTAAGTCCGGTATAATAGGAGGACAACCAAGTCATGCCTAAGATTATATCAAGTCAGTCATATTCGTCATAACCAAATCAACCCAAATTTGAAAATCCATAACCACAACAGGACAACACGATACACATGGGTGACTATGACTGACTCTTCAACTAGGGTAGAAACATGGATGGGGGCATCAAGTATATCACAAACCACATCAAATCCCAAGGCAATTGAACTAACACATACGAATAAGTAGAACCCCGATCAAACAAAACAATAGCCATCTGGGCATAGACAAGAGTAGCTCTTGTGACCTTTGCATCACACCCTCAAACTCGGTCTTGCTCGGAAAAGCATAAAACTGATCCCTGTCCTCTTGACGGGAAACCTCATTTCCTGGCTACACTACTCCTCTACCTGCATTACCATTTCCCCCGGCCTCCATAGCCTCGCTGATTTCCTCCTCATATGCCCAGGTCCTCCACAATTTTAACACACCTTATAACTTATATTCGATTACCGAACAATGAATTAGATCGCGGGGGTTAGTTCGGGTACTATTTGGGGTCCATAATTGTGACTAGGGGAAAACAGGGAAAACATGTTGAGGTTCTGCCTCGCCTCATCCAGGAAAATTTTTGCACTGGCAGCCTCACCTTGGAGGGAAGAATCCCGCCCCAGTGGCCATAACGGAAACAGAACCCCTGCCAATAATTTTTCTGGGTTCTTTTCTTTTCTAAATTCCACAAGGTTCCCAGCTTTACTTAGCAATTTAGAATAATCCTCATAACTAGGATAATCATTGTCTACCCCCAGTCAATCCTACGATATACGAACCAATTCATTCTTGTCAATTTAGCACCACAACCCACAAATCCCCAGGATATACCTAGACACTCACACGATCCTTAGTCAAGATCTTCATTTCACAATGAATTTCACAATACCCAAGTATTTAAAACTTGTATAACTTCAACGACCAGGCCAGCATATTGTTCATATCAAAGTTCAGACACACATTTATTGTGCACATAATCACCTCATCATATTCAAGTAATTACAACTTCATATTCGCAGTTAATTCAGACAACCAGAAGCACGCATTCAAAGTTTCCAAGATACAATTTATAGATAAGTCTAAATTTTTAATTAATTATTTCGCTCCATGGATGACCATTCCTGATCATCCATGCATTCGCACCACCCCTAGGGCCAGATACTAATTGGAACCTTCTCAGTTTCCATTTTGCTTTGCTTGTGGCCTCTCAGTCGTGACCACGACGTCTAGTTCACTTCGTTGAGATACCAATTGGAATCGAGAGATACCTATTGGACTCAACTCATACCACAAACGACAATAGTAGCTAGTGAGCCCTACCAAACTGCTAGTTTCAATCATAGAACTTGGTCGGACCCAATTCTTAACCGTCTCAATCTTTAACTGATGGTAACCAGACCTTAAATCAATCATAGAGAAAATCAATGCACCTTGCATTTGATCAAAAAAGTCATCTATCCGAGGCAGTGGATACTTGTTCCAAATGGCGACTCTATTCGACTGTCAGTAGTCTATACACATCTTCTCTTGCTAGTGATGGTGTTACCACTTTTGTTGCTCTAGTTTGGACCATAGAGTGAAGGAAGAAAGATACCAATTTGTATCAACCAGATACCAATTAGATTCAAGTCATAGCACGAAGGAGTAGAAAAAGTGAGTTTTTCCTAAAGTCCTATAGCCTCTCGAAGAAAAGAACGGACGTCATCGTACCGTTCCACAAGACTCTACTAGACTCATTTTGGTACAATGAGATCAACGAACCTAAGGCTCTGATTCTAACTTTGTCACGACCCAAACCGTCGTGATTGTCACCCACAGTAACCATCCGGTGAAAGAACCACTACTACAACCCAAACTAAGAAACTAAACCAAAACTAAGGCAATTAAGTTACTGAAGCAAGTTAATTAACAAAACAAATGCGGAATTAAATACCTAGAACCTGAAAGTCATTGTACCAAAACTCTACTAACGACAAGTCTAAGAACAAGGGTTACAACCCCAAAACTAAACAACACCTAAACAAATAGTCCGAGTCCGAAAAGAGTGGACTTAAACAAGAGAGATCCATGGCAGCCCGAAAGAATTGGCTCACCCTTGAATCTGGTCACGCTCATTAGTCACCTAGCCGAAGTCTATCAATAGCTACTTGAAGATGCCCTGTACTCAACAAAGAAAGAACAAGTGCAATATCAGTACACAACCACAGTGTACTGGTAGGATCACACGACTATCCCACTAAGTGTAACATATATTAGTCAATACAACAATATAATCACATGCACATATCGAACATATACAATATCATCAACATATACGAACAATGAACAACTTCAAAATTCTCATATATTACAGTTATATCAATTTAGAGCAACATACCATCTTCTAATATCAATCATCATTAGATATGAATGAACTGATCACAAGTAGATACGCTACACAATTCAATGGTCCTCTCACGAAACTCAATTCAATGCTTCTCTCATGGAACCAAAACCCAAACAGTTAGCATGCCAGAACGTGGCAATCTAATCCAAGTTAGTTATGTCGGAACGTGGCAATCCAATCCAAGTTAGTTATGCCAGAATGTGGCAATCCGATGCCATATTTATGCCGGAACGTGGCAACCAATCCTAGTTAGATCTGCCGGAACGTGGCAATTCGTTCCCATATTTATGCCGGAACGTGGCAATCGATCCAGTTAGTGTGTCGCATTGTGACACCCTCCCATTCAACAAACCACAATCACAATCACAATCACAATGTATATTCTCACAATAATACAACAAGAGGTGAGTCATGGCATACAATTATTCAATTATCCTCATTTACAACAAGTGTGATCAATAATGCAATATTCACATACATAAATGTATCATAATGAAGCAAGAACAAACATACATCACACAATCATAGAATCACAACCATCACCTACCTCGAATCCAAGCTTGAATCCCCTAAGGCACTTGAATCTTCCCTTTCCGGATTCTTTCCACTTGTTCTAGGTCTACAAGCAACAATTTATATGCAAGGATCAATAATCAAAGGTCTAATTATCCGAATTATAATAAACCCAATAACCCTAGATCAAACTCATGATCCCAATTATCCAAATTAGAGTTGTTTCATTATATAATCTATAACAAAAACCCTCCCCATAAATATTGACCCATTCTATTACGTTCTACAGATCAAAAAATGGATTCGGAGAGTGAAAAGCTTACCTTTAGCCTCAAGAATGGTGAAAAATAAGTAGGAGTCGCCTGGGGCTCGTTCCTTAGCTCTAAAAATCGAAAAGTGCTGAATAAGGTCGTTTAGGGGTTTATTACCGACTTTAAGTCGAGTATGGCCTGCCACGGCGGACCCATCCCGCTATAGCTGCCCCGCTCTGGCGGCTCCAATCCCGCTCTGGCGGCCTACATGGAGACAAAATGTTACCTGTTTACGCTAAGATCATTTTCGAGAGTTCTACTCGCCCACATTCGATTCCGTAAAGTCATACACATTCCTTAACGTCTTAGCGATCTACTCATGTTGTCTAAATCATAATTAGATATCTCATTAATTACTAGATTTCCCTACACCTTAATGACTCTGATTTCATCTAAATTTGGACTAGGTTGGGAAATTCCAAGTTACTACGAAAGAGTTTTCTGGCCCCAATTCTTTGTTCATTGACTTTTCCTTAACGACGGAATCAGGTCGTTAAAATTTTTTGGTAGAGTTTTAATCCAAACAAAAGAGTAGGTGGAAGCAATGCACCAAATACTTGATAAAATATAAACCTTGCAGTACTAATCCCTGTCTACTAATCCATGCACTACTATTCCCTGCATTATCAGTCTTGTACCAGACGACCCCTAAATCAACTCTTTAACCATTACCCAATTTTTCAAAACACTATACAAGAATTTTTCACTTTCAAATCCAAACGATTGTCTTTCATTATACCCATACCAATACTCTATCCACGCCATTTCTTTCAATCTTTTTGTCTTTCATTATTTTTATTCTTTCATTCTTCTTCATTTTCAACATCCAACTAGTTTCTTTCCCTTTTTTTTCGTTTATAAATTTCATCTAACGAGCAAGTATGTCTATGTTTTTTAGGGGGAAAACAAGTATATACTCAACTTGGCAAGAATGTATAAAAATGACCATTGGAGTTAGTGGAAGCTTATACCAAAAATATGACAGTTATGATGATGTTGTTGAAGCTTTAGAAGATCAAAATTTCTGAAAAGATTAATTATCCAAGGATTTTTTTGGGGAATCATCTCATAATTCAATAATGGATGAAAAGAAATTTGAACTTAATGAGCAACATGTATCTATGTAAGCAATATTTTTGGCTGGAATTATTTTTGAAAAATTATTGAAAGACTAATTTGTCAAGATGATTTTTTGAAATTTAATTGAATATTCTTTATGTTGTTGCATTAATTTAGGATTTTTGTCACGCTCTGAACCTACACCCTGGGTGGGACTGACACTCAAGAACCATTGCTGGCGCCAAGCGAACCCTTGGCCTGGCGTACCTACTCAGCGGAAGACTTAAAAATAAGAAATATAACTCATACAATAACTTAAAAGATAATAACTTAGCCAAAATGGAAACTCAAGTCTTAAACGTATACAACTGAAATGAATAATACTAAAGAACTATACTATTTGTCTATGAAGCCTCTAAAATAAAGAGGGATGTCGGGACAAGACCCCCGATCATCCTAACAATGAAATATTGAAAGCAAATGATAAAAAGCGTTCTCCGGAATGCAAGGAGGCTCACCAACTGACTCTGAGTGCTCACTTGGATCAACGAGATGCTGGATGATGATCCTGGTTACCTGTGTCTGCATCATAAGACGATGCAGGCGAACTGGCATCAGTACATTGAATGTACGAGTATGCGAGTTGGAATGCTAAACATAACATAGGCTTGAGAAGAATCTGAAAGGAACACTTACCTTGCCTTTACTCAACTCAGGAACAACTTAACTCAATATAAGAAATAAGACACATGCAATATATAGAAAGATTTTTAAAACAGTGGAAAGCAACTCAGTTCGTTAAAGAAATGCAATAACAAAATCAATTGTACTCATGTAATAAAGTAATATAGTTTATGTAAGAGTTTCTCTAACCGACAACCACCACTATGAGCCTAAGTGGTGA
>NW_006238933.1:4014008-4017324 GCF_000226075.1 Solanum tuberosum | reverse complement strand
ATTTAAATGTGAAAACATTTTAAATCTCTTTGGGAATACTTAGTCCCCATATACTTTTGAAGAAATGAACTTCAAACTTTTACTCTTTACTCTTTACTCAACTTGAACTTTAAGTCTTAAAACAAAGTTAAAACGTTTGTGACAGACCTTTGAAAACTTTATGATCTCACCTTGACTTGCTTCTTAGCTTCTAGACTTGACTCTTAACTTTCCTTGAATTGGATTATGGATTCAAGGTTATGATTCATGTCTCTGGATGATTTCTAGGTGTTTAGAAGTCATTTAGAGTAGTTAGAATCAATAGGAAGTGTTAGTACACCTTAGAAGGACTTAAATGGACTGAATGACAAAAAACTGGTGAAAAACGACGATTCGGGCACATCCCTGGTGCGGCGCGCCAACCCTAACTTTTTGGGGCTCATTTTGGGCTCACTGCAGGCGTGCCTCCCCAGCCTCTCTGGCGTTATGGGGGCGCAACGCGCTTGGCCCTCCTCAGGTGCGTCTGATGAATTTTTCAACTCGTTTTCTGATTCTAAATCATTTTAAATAGATTCCTTTTCTCAATACTTTCTTAGATTCAGATACCCAAAACATGTACACTTGAATCTAACTCGAAACAACTCTTAACATCGCTAAAACGTCTCAAGAAAACCCATCAATCACATGTAAGTTCAAGAATGAAAACAATTCAAGAACACAACTCAAGAACATCAAATTCTAACTCTTTTAGGACGAAAAGGGCTGAATTAAACATGTTTGGCGCATGGGTGAATGGACCCAACGCTATGTGATCTCACATACCTCGTTGGGATCACCCCTTGACGAAATCCACAAGTGATTCCTTACAAAGACGAAGAATTAATCTTGAACTTTCTTCTCCTTTCTTCTCTTTCCTCTTTTCTCCAAGCCTTAGCGTGAACTTCCAATTTTCTAAACTGACCAAATTCTGATTTGACCCTTAATTAATTCACTAAAACGAATTAAAATAATAGGGCATGGAAAAGACCAAAACACCCTTTAAAATTCCGGAATGGACATTTCCTTATTTGAACAACCCAACTTTCAGTGGGCATATCTCACTTATACGGACTTGAAATCGCGCAAACTCAGCGGCGTTGGAAAGATTATTCCAAGATATTTCCTACCATATCTGAAAACACACCTAACTTATCCTGAGCTAGAAGTTATGGTCATTTTAAGTTGACCAAAAACTCAACTTATCCTAACTTAACAAAATTTTCCAGATTTTTATTATCTCCAAAATTTCACTCATTCTAGTTACGGGGTGTTACAATATCTCCCCCTTGAGAACATTCGTCCTCGAATGAGATTAATCTTACTAGAATAAGGGTGTAGCATTTAACATTCAACTCAAACACCCAACAAGCAATGCAAAATACCATATGCCAACTTATAAATTAAGGAGTACTAAAAGAGAATTAGTACCTTGATCTGGAATTTCTCCGGGTTCAAAGAGATGTGGATACATCTTCTTCATTTATTCCTCAGCTTCCCAAGTAGCTTTCTCAACAAATTGTTTTCTCCAAAGAACTTTGACTGATGCTACTTCCTTAGTCCTCAACTTGCGAACTTGGCGATCTAAAATTTGAACCAGAATCTTTTTATAAGATAGGCTATCCTTTGATCCCAATATCTTCAGTTGGTATGATCAATGAAGGATTGTGATTAAATTTTCGCTATCAAAGATGCTTCATCCAATACTAAACATCAGCGATCGTTCAATAGTAATATAACCCAACTAGTGAGTTGGGGTCGAGTCCCAAGGGAGCGGTTCGTACTCAAGAATCAATAAAAAGAATAAACATGCTCAAGTCAATCATGCTAAAAATATTTACGAAGAAAAACATAATTCAAGTTTGGGGTGACACAAGTGTCAAATATCAAAGAGGTTTTTGTAATCAATTATCAACCAAGACAACAAATAATATGAAAATACGAATATGGAAACGGGATTCTTGGGATGTGATATGATTATGGGCTAAGGCAAATAACCGGGTAATTGCAATTAATAGTAAACAACTGCAAATTAGTGAATAAGCTAGACTTTAGTTGGGGTAAACTTTCTCTCGAACAATTTACCCCGAATCAAATTAGTTTCTCTCGAACACCAATAAGTGGCAATAAAGTACAACCTTCGCTTTAGTCCATTCACTCTCTGGAGCTGAATTTGTGGAAAAGGGTTTAGGGTTCACTTTCTCGAGCTGAACCCATGACAACCCAATACCTACAGACCATTGATTCAGTAATTTTGGGTTTAAAACCTCTCTCTCTCTCGCAAGCCAAAAATACGAAGTTAAGATTGTATTTGCAACTACAACCCATTAAATTCAACCACAACTACTGAACGAAATCGCTGTTAAACAACAAATAAACTATCAATTAGCAATACCCAACAGTTAATTCAACCCATAATCACACCCCAAAAATTAGGGTTTTAGCTATACATAGTAAAAAGATAGAAATCGATACCGAAATGTGTTTCCATCAACTCGGTATGATTAATATTTTCTTTACAAACGTCTAAGATGAAGAATCTTCAATACCCACTTCCAATTTCTTAGAAGTGGAATTCTTCAAATCTTCAAAGCTAAGGAAAAATGTCTCAAAAAAATTAGTTCTAAGTTCTAAAACTGAATAATAAACTTGATAGTCTAAAATTGCATACTAAACTAAAAATTCAAACAAGTATTTATACTTGTCAAAAAGTGTGCTGCGAAGGTCCAGTCGGCGAAATAAGGCGATCTGCGATCCGCCCTTTGGTCATTTGTATCGCCATTTTGCTTTTGCCTTCAGCATCCTTGAGGTCCTACAACTTTGGGAGATAAGGCACTGCATTGCTGAATTGTTCGCCGACTCGCCGACTGCTCCTTTCTATCGCCGACTTGATTTTCTCCTTAAGGGCTTGGCACACTGGAAGATTAGGTGAGACCAAGTCCATTCGGTGACCCCCCAATGGTTTAGGCGATCCTTAAGCCTTCTTTTCTTCGTTCTTTCTGCTGCCTTGTTCATTTTTGCTCAATAGTGTCCATGCTTTGTCCCTTAGTCGAAATACCCGAAATTCAAGTATTTACATCAGTTATTGAGAAAAAATATTTATTCGAGGACACTAAATCTATTAAAATAAAGCCCTAAATGAGTCCAAATCGTGGACTCATCAACAACCCATAAGAATTCAAACGAATTTCATCAAGAACTCAAATGATTTACTTTCAAATCTAACATACTTCGCTTAACTGAATCATGATTGGTGCGTGGGTGAACTAACCCAAAGCTATGTGATCTCACATACCTCGTA
>NW_006238933.1:4007228-4013952 GCF_000226075.1 Solanum tuberosum | reverse complement strand
TACCAAAGATTTCTCATGCTCACGATACTTGCTACTAATGCAAGTTCAAGCTCAACAACGGTATCTGAATGCCCTCACACAAAGAATGATTCCATATTATCACACAATGATTCAACAATTTAAAGTTCCGGAATCAAATGCAACGCTCACAGTCACGAAGTTGAATACAATGTATCATTTTCACCCATAGGTTTGCCCTTATTTTCCAATCAACTTTTGTTTCAGCTCATTAAAGATCAAAAAGGTCTTTTCAAGGCTTGTAATGGGGCTGAGTGCAAAGGTATGGTCGTTTAGGCTCATAGGCTGTAATCCTCATGAAATGTGATGTGAACAACACCTTCTTTCCTTTTCTTCATCATTTTCATTCAAGCTCAAAAGTCACCTCTTATTCATCTTCCATGGACTGTTGGAAACCCCTATTTTCTTTGTATTTTCACAACTTTATTCCACAACATTTTTTTTTCATTTTCATTCTTTTCTTTTTTTTATTTTTTTATTTTATATATGGAGGATTTCCATTTTTCTCAAAACATGGGCAAAAGGGACTTCTTTGCATTTTTTTTATTTGCCTTTTCTTTTCACCACACCCCCAACTTAGGATTTTGGCCTAAGTTGGCTATTCAAACAAGCCATAAATCATGAGGATTATGGGTAATGGATCAAGAAAGGTTATGTTTTCATCAAGTTTGTTCCAAGAAAAGGGTAAGGCTTAAGGGGTGTTCAAAAGAGGTTCACACACTCACAAGGTAGGCCACAAAAAGAGGTATAATGTCAAATTGGTTCACACTCTTTAAAGTTGCCTAGGATCATCTTAAGAAATTGCTTTTACTTAGTTAACCGGACTAACATGGAAAATTCTAGGTGTCATCATACATGGTTCACGGAAAGCTCATCACACAAGGCATCGACACCAATGTCAAAACAAGACTCCACACTTTCGCTAGTGTGCAATGCTAATCACAAGAGACTAATCCGGTACTTGGCTAGTCACAACAAGATGCAAAGAGTTCACATATTGATTATGCAACTTCATTTGGCCTCATCGTAGCCGCACATTCATGTTTGTTCGATTATGAGCACTATTCAAGTCATCGGTATTGATTAAAACCGATACTCAAATTTGCACAAGAACAACCACATTCAATACAAACAAGAGGTGGAATTTTTTTTTCGGAAGGGTAAAAAATTATTTACAATTATAAACACGGAGCTACAAGATCAAACTTTCCACAAAAACAGTGTAAAACACAAATTCAGCTCAAAACCCAAATATATAATCAAAATAAGAATCACAAAATGTCACACAAAAGGTGGGCTTCACCCCACCACAAATAAAAGCATTTGTCCTCAAATGCAACTAAAATTATCCAATAGTCAAAATAAAAGTAAGACAGAGAGGGAGGTAAAGAGGGGTTCATGTCTACGCAGTCGCTCCATCTGTCTGGGCATCAGTGCCCGGTGCATCAGTCTGGACTCGGGCCACCGTACCCAGAGTCACCTCAGAAGAAACTGCAATACCAGACCCACTAGGAGCTGCCAAGGGTGTATCTGCCAAAAAGGTCTGCACAACTGCATAGAATCACCGAGCCCATGAAGGAATATAGGGGCCTCGGGGAGTAGCCTCCCTATAAAAAATGGGGCTATTGTCCTTGCCTTTATCTCCAGGTGGAGGTTTTTGTCTTCCCTTCTTGGGGGGATTTGACCCCCCTTTATTTATTGTGATATTGATGTTTGCATAATCAAGACACAACTTCCAATGCAAGTATCTATGATCGTACAATAGTAAAGTAACCCAACCAAGGGTTGGGGTCGAGTCCCAAGGGAGTGGGCTTGAGAATTAATAGAAAAATAAAATTAATTTCTAATTAGTCATAGCTAAAAACATTATCGAATGTAAACATGTTAAATCTAAGGGGTGACGCAAGCGTCAATTATCAATGCGGGTTTGTGACAAATGAGCAAAAACAACAAAAATGCAAAGAGTACTAATCAAGGAGACGGGATTCTTGGGATCTGATAGGAATACGGGATAAACGAAACTATTGGGTACATGCTTTTGATAATAAATCCATTGAATATTTCTGACTAGGCTAGACTATAGTGGGGGTAAATTCTCTCTCTCGAGCAACTTACCTTGAATGAAATGGATTCCTCTCGGACACCCACTTGTCGCATGAAGAACAACCTCCGCCTTAGCCCACTCACTCTCTTGAGCTGAGTGTGTGGGAGAAGGACTAGGGTTCACTCTCTCGAGTTGAACCTCATGTCGACCCACTCCCACCAGCCATCAATTTAGTAGTCTTAGTTTTACTACCTCTCTCTCGAGCAAGCCGAAAATACAAAGGTGAAATCGTATTTGCAACTACAATTTCATTAAGTTCCACCACAACTACTAAACGAAATCACATTTACACAACAAATAAACCATCAACAAGCAAGACTCAACAGATAATCTAACCCATATTCACAAAATCACACCCCAATAATTGGGATTTTAGCTAGACATGTAAAAGAGATATAAATCTATACCAAAATGAGTGTGCATTCAAATGGATATGAAGATTTAAGTCTCAAAACAAGTCAAAAGTGAAGAATCCACAAAACCCAAGTCTGAATTCTTGGAGTTGAAACCCTTTGAATCTTCAAGTTCTTCAAAACCCTCTCCAAACTTAGAGCTCAAAAGTCTATGTTAAAAATTATATATTAAAAAATGATAATTAAAATATGATACTAAGCTACAACTCTCAACGAGTATTTATAATTTTCAAAAATCTGTGCTGCAGCGGATCATTCGGCGTCATTAGTCGAGATCTCCGATCAACTCGGCGATCCGCCCTTTGGTAGGTTTCATCGCCGTCTTGCGTTAACCTTCAGCATCGTCGTGTTTTGGATCATTGGGCGACATAGTACAGCTTGGCGAAACTTCTCGACTATATGCCAATTGCTCATTTTCACTGGTGATTTGATCCGTTCTTTCAAGGCTCAGCACACTGGAACAAAAGGCGAGGTGAGATCATTTGGCGACACGTTGAATGGCTTCGGCGATCCGCAGATCTTCATTTCTCCGTTCTTTCAGCTTCCTTTGTTCCTTTTTGCTCAATTGTGTCTATGCCTTTGTCTCCAAGTGTAAATACCTGAAACTCAAGGTATTTCATCAGTTTTTGAAATAAAATATGCATTTGAGGACACTAAACATACTAAATTGTAGCCCTAAATGAGTCAAATTTGTGGACTCATCAGATATCCCGTGCTCTTTTTCGGGGTGACATGTTTCTCCCAACAACTTTCGGTCTAGCCATGTCTGCAAATCATCAAGAAAAAGTTAGAAAATATTCAAACAAAAGCAAAAAAAATCAGTTGCAGACAGACTCGCCGAATCGGTCGGCGAGACACCAAATCACTTTGGTGAGCTAGATCGGGATTGCCAAAATGATTGGCTCTAAAGTTTTAGCAAGTCGGCAATGGGAAGGGCCTTTCAACGAATCGCCGACAGCTTTCTACGAGCAAGTGCTAGCCCACTGAAAGTCACAGTGCCAAAAGGGCTCAGGGGTGCAGATAAAAGGCGACTAAGAAGATTTTCGGCATGTCACCAAGTGCCTTTGGCGACCTTAGGCTTCTCGCCGAAAGTTACAGCACCCAACATCAAATAAAGCATGAAATTAAAGACGAGATGGGGAACTTTAGTGAACCGCCGAGTGGTTTGGCGAGCTCGACCCAGCTCGCCAAACGACCCAACGTGCCTACTTTCAACCCAACTTCTCGAATTCAACCCTAACACCCCCGAAAATAAAATCAAACCAAGCATTAGTCAAATTAAAAGCAATACCCATAACACCCATTGCCTCGTGATACTCAGACTTCTCCTGGTTTTGCCAAATTTGGCCAATTGACGACTTTTACCCTTAAGAATGACGTCACTCTTTCTATCATTGGGCAAATTACGTCGTTCGGCACAAAGACGAGCTACTCAGACCTCACCCAATTAAATAGACAAAATGCAAGCACAACCCCACATGAATTAATTCATTTAAAAGCTTAAAAATACGGGATTTCAATATTATACACAGTACGGGCAATATATTCAAATTAAATCAGGCATTTAAGCATTCTAATCCTATCAGAGAGGCCCAACACACTTAAACAAGATAATAATGCTGCAAATGAGTACAAACTTGATAACAATAAACTCGGGGTTCAAAAAACCAACCTTTAATGTTGATTAAAATAAGATTGTAATGCTAGGCGACAAAGTAATCCAAATCCGAGCACCAATCAACAACTCAAACACAATAATAATGCAAGAAATATAGAAAATACTAAGCGGGTGTGAGTTTGTGAAAGTTGAAAGTGAGGGAAAGTGAAGAGTTTGAAAATTTAAACCTTTGGCCTTTTAAAAACCGTCCAGTTCTTGCACATTCGGCGACAATAGCCGTGATTGCCGAACCACTCGGTGACATGCCGAGTGATCACTTACCTCACCAAGTTTTATAGGACCTCCAGTTAAACTAGGTGTCCAAACAACGGACTAGATTACAATCGCCGACCAAGTCGGCGATTCGCCAATAATTTCTTGGGCTTGCCGAGTTTTATAAACTCCACTTTGAAGTTGTCTTGAGTCCAATGGCGGTCTAGGTCGGGGTCGCCGACCTCTTTGGCGATTCGCCGACTGGACCTTTAGCTCGCCAATCTGCACTTTTCAAACACTTTCCACACTTTAACCTGCACAATCAACACACCATTATTCTAAACTTAAAAAGAAAGAAAATAAAACTTGGGATGCCTCCCAAGTAGCGCCTTAGTTAACGTCGTGGCACGATGCAAGTCCACCTTCAAACCTCATTCTTAGGGTTGGCCATAGTATCACTAGGAAACCCCCCTTACTGTCTCGGGTTCAGATGAGATGAGCTATGAACCATTTGGGTCTCCAATTGCTCGATCGACAGTGAATGGGAGGTGACGGTTTGGATAAGGGTACACACATCTTTTTTCATTTCTTTCAAAATTTTGTCTGACCCTTTAACTTTGTTGAGGATATGAGAAAGCATATCCTCAGACCGACCACCTTCCGAATCCTTTGGCTTTTGGCGCTCATGGGGAAGCACATATCTATCCTTCTCCCCATCCTTCCAATTTGGATTACGGTCCCTCCTTTCACGATCTCAATCTTTCCAACCTTTATCCCTATTCCAACCTTGGTTACCACCCTGCCTCGGGTAGTTTGAACGATAACTACCGCCTTGGTTGGCTAGGAAATTAACCTCTTCATTATACAAGGCCTCAAACTTGGACTCATCCGGATTAGCACACCCAACACCCATGGCATTGACACTTTGAGCACCAGCTCCCATGACATTTTTAGATAAAATGTCAAGTTGTGTCATGATCTTGGCTATGTTCTTGTCCCTCTCTTGGTCTTTCTCCATTTGCTCTTTGGTTAGTTTAAACGTGAGAGGGGAAACATGGTCTTGACGGGTATACCACGCCCTGTTTATGGTAGTCATGCCATCCAAGAGCTGAGCCTCTATCACATAAGATTGATGTATCAAACCTCTTAGAGAAAGTTGGTCAGCAACACCCTTATTTATCGAGTCAAGACTCCGATAAAAATACTGTAGCAACACATTATCAGGCAAGCCATGGGTTGGGCACTGAAGCACCAACTTCTTGGATCGCAGCCAAGTTTCATGAATTGGCTCGCCTTCTAGACACTTGAAGTTCTAAATGCTATCACGAAGAGCCATCATCTTCGAGGGAGGGGAAAATCGCACTTGAAATGCGGTAACCAACTCCTCCCACGAAGTGATTGATTCACATGGCAATTCAACCAGTCACTTGTACGCTTCTCCCATCAAAGAGAACATGAACAACCTCAACTGGATCGACTCTTGGGATATATTCTTGAAGGAGAATGGTCCGCATACATCCACAAAATTTCTAATATTCTCATGGGGATCCTCATGAGCCAACCCACTGAAAAGCTCCTTTAGTTGCAAGAGTTGCAACATAGTACTCGTCATGTGGAACACCACAGTCCCTTCGGCCGGAGGCAAGCGAATGGCACCAATACCGCCCATACGATGGGGGTCATTAGCATGAGGCTTGTTGTAACAACCCTAAAAACGAACTAGTGAAACTAGAGCCTCATATGTGAGTTTGGAGTTGAGAACTTGATGAAATGATGAGAAATGACCGTTACGTCCGGAAACTAGTCATTTGAACTAGTGAGTTGTAAGGGTCAACTTTAAATGGTCATATCTTTTAGCTCAAGATGAATTAGGTGGGCCTTTACCTATCCAATTAAAGTTCTCTGAGTCCTCTTTCCAACGCCACCGAGTTTGCCCAATTCCGACCTTGGAGTAAAAAGTTATGCCCGTAATATGAAGCACTGTCAGGCTGCAACAAAGGGCGAACTAAGACGGGAAGGGGCACAATTTTTAAGTCAAGACTTTATGGGTCCTTAGTCCTTTTCCAAAATTGACCCTATGCTATTCTTTTCCTTTCCTAGCAACTATAAGACCTTTTTATGACCCAATTCCTTTCATTTAAGTCACTCCTCTTAGAATTAAAAAGAAACCCACCTCCTCTCAAATATATCTTTCTCTACAATCCTCCATTGAAGAAGGTCAAGAACTAGGAGCTAGGGTTTGACGATTTTAAGGTGGTTCTTTCTCAAATTGCTTGGGGATTCTTAGTTAAGGTATGGGGACTCTTTATCTTTGATTCC
>NW_006238933.1:3969420-4004788 GCF_000226075.1 Solanum tuberosum | reverse complement strand
TCAAGTATTAGATGGTTTTGAGACATAAGTGTATTAAGTCTAGAAAGTTTTCCGCTTGCTTTTTTTTTTATGAAATGTTTTCTTGGTAAAGAAAGTTTTAAATTCATTATGGTTTTAGTGTCTATGCAATGAATGAATGCAATGAATGAATGCTAAGAGGCTTGTATTAGACCGCTTCGGGGTTGAGTACGCCGGTTACGACTAGGGGGTGCTCCCGGGTTGTGACACTTGTTGACATCGTTGAGGTTTCCGATGTCATCTTTATGGCCTAGTTGGTTGCCATTTCTGCCGTTCACACTCATACTTCCTATTTTCAACACGCAAACAAGCAAAACAAAACTCAAAATTATTTAAGTATCATTATAACTAACAAGAACAAAATTCAGCTTAACTAAAAATTCTTAACTAACACCACTCCCAGACAACGGTGCCATTTTGATTAAATTTTCGCTATCAAAGATGCTTCATCAAATACTAAGCATCAAAGATCGTTCAATAGTAATAACCCAACTAGTGAGTTGGGGTCGAGTCCCAAGGGAGTGGTTCGTACTCAAGAATCAATAGAAAAGCATAAACATGCTCAAGTCAATCATAGCTAAAAACATTTACGAAGAAAAACATAATTCAAGTTTGGGGTGAGACAAGTGCCAAATATCAAAGGGGGTTTTGTAATCAATTATCAACTAAGACAACAAATAATATGAAAATACGAATATGGAGACGGGATTCTTGGGATGTGATAGGATTATGGGCTAAGGTAAACAACCGGGTAATTGCAATTAATAGTAAACCGCTGCAAATCAGTGTAAGCTAGACTTTAGTTGGGGTAAACTTTCTCTCGAATAATTTACCCCGAATCAAATTAGTTTCTCTCGAACACCAATAAGCGGCAATGATGTATAACCTTCACTTTAGTCCATTCACTCTCTCGAGCTGAATGTGTGGAAAAGGGTTTAGGGTTCACTCTCTCGAGCTGAACCCATGACAACCCATTACCCATAGACCATTCGATTCAGTAATTTTGGTTTTAAAACCTCTCTCTCGAGTAAGCCAAAAACACGAAGTTAAGATTGTATTTGCAACTACAACCCATTAAATTCAACCACAACTACTGAACGAAATACACTTTTAAACAACAAATAAACTATCAATTAGCAATACCCAACAGTTAATTCAACCCATAATCACACCACAATAATTGGGGATTTAGCTAGACATAATAAAAAGATAGAAATCGATACCGAAATGTGTTTCCATCAACTGGGTACGATTAATATTGTCTTTACAAACGTCTAAGATGAAGAATCTTCAATACCCACTTCCAATTTCTTAGAAGTGGAATTCTTCAAATCTTCAAAGTTAAGGAAAAATGTCTAAAAATAATAGCTCTAAGTTCTAAAACTGAATAATAAACTTGATAGTCTAAAATTTCATACTAAACTAAAAATTCAAACAAGTATTTATAGTTGTCAAAAAGTGTGCTACGAAGGACCAGTCAGCGAAATAAGTCGGGATCACCAATCCACTCGGCGATCTGCCCTTTGGTTATAGGTATCGCCATTTTGCTTGTGCTTTCAGCATCCTTGAGGTCCTGTAAGTTTGGGCGATAAGGCACTGCATCGAGGAACTGTTCGGCGACTCGCCGACTGCTCCTTTCTATCGCCGACTTGATTTTCTTCTTCAAGGCTTGGCACACTGGAAGATTAGGCGAGACCAAGGCCATTCGGTGACTTGCCCAATGGTTTAGGCGATCCTCAAGCCTTATTTTCTTCGTTCTTTCAACTGCCTTGTTCCTTTTTGCTTAATAGTGTGCATGCTTTGTCCCTAAGTCCAAATACCTAAAATTCAAGGATTTACATCAATTATTGAGACAAAATATGCATTCGAGGACACTAAATCTATTAAAATAAAACCCTAAATGAGTCCAAATCATGGACTCATCAGATCGCCCATGCACTTCTTCAACATAGAGATGTGAAACACCGGATGAACCACGCCTATCTCTTGTGGTAGCTCCAACTCATAAGCTACATTACCTACCCTTTTTGATATTCTATAAGGGCCAATATACCGGGGACTAAGTTTCCCCTTCTTACCAAATCTCATAACACCTTTCATGGGTTAAACTTTAAAGTATACCCAATCATCTACTTCAAACTCTAACTCCTTTCTCCTAACATTGGTGTAGGATTTCTGACGACTCTGTACCATTTTCAACCTCTCTTGAATCACTTTCACCTTCTTCATAGCTTGATGAACTAAATCTGGTCCTATCAACCCTGCTTCACCAACTTCAAACCATCCAATAGGAGATCTACATCTTCTCCCATAAAGAGCTTCATAAGGAGCCATTTGGATTCTAGAGTGGTAAATTGAACCCAAACCTTTCTAGAATGACTTCCAAAATTGTGCAGTACATTGTGCACCTTGATCTAATATAATCAACACAGGGACTCCATGAAGTCTTACAACCTCTTGAGGATATAACCTGGCATAATTCTCTGTTGAATGGGTAGTCTTTACCGGTAAAAAGTGGGCTGATTTTCTCATTCTATCGACAATCACCCAAATGGAATCATGCTGCCTACGAGACCTTGGTAAACTTGTGATGAAGTCCATATTAATCATCTCCCACTTCCATTCCAGAAGTTCTATATTCTAAGCCAAACCACAGGGCCTTTGATGCTCTACTTTAATTTGTTGGCAATTCGGACACTTAGCAACAAACTCTGCAGTGCCTTTATTCATGCTACTCCACCAATAAACTTCTCTCAAGTCGCGATACATCTTCGTGGAACCCGGATGGATGGAATATCTGGAGCTATGAGCTTCTTCCATGATCCTTTCTTGGAGTTCATCTACCCTTGGCATACACAACCTATCTTGATACCTCAACACGCCATCTCCCCCTTGTTCAAAAGCCATTACTTTTTGCTTATGAACATTTGCCTTCAATTCAAGCAAAATAGGATCTTGGTCTTGCTTCTCTTTTACTTCTGACACTAATGATGATTCAGCCTCATTCATCACCACTACTCCTCCTTCTGTGGAATCCATTAGTCGGACTACCAAGCGTGCAAGTCTATGCATATCTTTTGCTAACTCTTTCTTTTCTTCCTCAACATGGGTGGTACTACCCATAAACAGCCTGGTTAAAGCATCAACAACAACAACATTAGACTTACCTGGGTGGTAAAAAATACTTATGTCATAATCCTTGAGTAATTCTAACCACCTCTTTTGTTTGAGATTAAGCTCTTTTTGAGTAAACACATATTGAAGGCTCTTGTGATCAGTGAATACATCAACATGAACACCATACAAATAATGACGCCATATCTTCAATGCGAATACTACAACAGCCAACTCTAAGTCATGGGTTGGGTAGTTCTTCTCATGAACTTTCAACTGTCTGGAGGCATAAGTGACTTGACGTATCCAGGAACTTCATCCAATACTAAGCGTCCACGATCGTTCAATAGTAATATAACCTAACCAAGGGTTGGGATCGTTCCCACACGGAGCGATTTGTAATTGAGAATTAAGAGAAAAACAAAAATATGTTCAAGTTAATTATAGCTATAGACATTAACGAGTAAAAACATGATAAATTAAAAAGGGTGACACGTGTCAATTATCAAAGAGGGTTTTGTAAGCAATTATCAACTAAAATGAAAATGCAAATATGGAGACGGGATTCTTGGGATGTGATAGGAATATGGGCTAAAATACACAATCGGGTAAATGCTATTGATAGTAACTCGCTGCAAATTAGTAACTAGGCTAGGCTTTAGTGGGGGTAAATTTTCTCTCGAACACCGATAAGCGGCAATGAAGTACAACTTTCGCCTTAGTCCATTCACTCTCTCGAGCTGAATGTGTAGGAGAGGGCTTAGGATTCACTCTCTTGAGCTGAACCCATGACAACCCAATAACCATGGACTATCGATTCAGTAGTTTTGGTTTTAAAACTTCTCTCTCGAGCAAGTAAAAAACACGAAGATAAAATTGTATTTGCAACTACAACCCCATTTAATTCAAACACAACTACTGAACGAAATCACCTCTAAAAAGTGAATAAACAATCAATTAGCAATACCCAGTAGTAAATTCAACCCATATTCATAAAATCACACTCCAAGAATTGGGGTTTGAGCTAGACATAGTAAAGAGACAGAAATCGATACCGAAAAGTGTTTCCATCAAATGGGTATGACAAATATTGTCTTTAAACACGCCAAGGATTAAGAATCTTCAATACCCACTTCCGATTGCTTAGAAAATGGAAATATTCAACTCTTTAAAGCTAAGGAAAATTGTCTCCCAAAAACTAAGTTCTAAAACTGAGTAATTCTAAAAATTTGTTTCTAAATAGTAAAACTTGATTCTAAACTAAAAATTCAAACATGTATTTATAGTTGTCAAAAAGTGTGCTTCGAAGGATCACTCGGTGCAGTTAGTCGGGATTGTCGACCCACTCGGCGATTCGCCCTTTGGTCTGGTTCATCGCCTTTCTGCATTATCCTTCAGCAACTTCAAGCTTTGTAACTTTGGGCGATATAGCACTACCTCGCGGAACCATTCGGCAACTCGCCGACTTCTCCTTTCTATCGCCTAATTGATTTTGTCCTTCAGGGCTTGGCACACTGGAACATTGGGCGAGACTAAGGCCATTCAGTGACTCGCCCAATGATTTAGGCGATCCTCAGACCTTCTTTTCTTCGTTTTTTCGACTCCCTTATTCCTTCAGCAACTTCAAGATCTATAACTTTGGGCGATATGACACTGCCTCGTGGAATCGTTCGGCGACACGCCGACTGCTCATTTCTATCGCCTATTTGATTTTGTCCTTCAGGGCTTGGCACACTGGAACATTGGGAAAGACTAAGGCCATTCAGTGACTCGCCCAATGATTTAGGCGATCCTCAGACCTTCTTTTCTTCGTTTTTTCGACTCCCTTATTCTTTTTTTCTCCATAGTGTCCATGCTTTGTCTCTAAGTTCAAATACCTAAAATTCAAGGATTTATATCAGTTATTGAGACAAAATATGCATTTGAGGACACTAAATCCATTAAAATAAAGCTCTAAATGAGTCTAAACCGTGGACTCATCCATAAGCTATAACTTTTCCATTTTACATTAATACACAACCCAAACCAACTCTAGACGCATCACTATATATAACAAACCCTTGCGTACCTTCTGGTAAGGGTAACACTGGGGCAGTAGTCAACCTCTTTTTCAATTCCTGAAAGCTTTTCTCACAAGCTTCACACCATTGAAACTTAACTGTGTTCTGCATCAACTTAGTCAAAGGGGATGAAATAGATGATAACCCCTCTACAAACCTTCTATAATAGCCAGCCAAACCCAAGAAACTCCTAATATTAGTTGGAGATGTGGGTCTAGGCCAATTCTACACTGTCTCTATCTTTTAGGTATCAACTCTAATTCCCTCTCCAGACACAAGGTGGCCTAAGAATGCCATAGACTCAAGTCAAAACTCGCACTTAGAGAACTTGGCATACAACTCTCTATGTTTTGAAGTCTGGAGAACTATTCTGAGATGACTAGGATGATCTTCTTAATTCCTTGAATAGATTAGTATGTCATCAATGAAAACGATAACAAATATACCTAAATAAGGTTTGAATACTCTATTCATAAGGTCCATGAATGTTGCAGGCGCACTGGTCAAACCAAAGGACATGACCAGAAACTCATAATGACCATAACGGGTTTTGAAAGCTGTCTTTGAAATATCACATTCCCTTACCCTCAAGTAATGGTAACCTGATCTGAGGTCTATCTTAGAGAAACATGTAGTACCCTAAAGCTGGTTGAAAAGATCATCAATTCTTAGGAGAGGATATTTGTTCTTGATGGTAACCTTGTTCAACTGATGGTAATATATACACATCCTAAGGGAACCATCCTTCTTTCTCACAAATAAGACCGGAGCTCCCCAAGGTGTGACAGTTGGTCGAATAAAGCCCTTATTAAGGAGATCTTTCAACTGTTCTTTAAGCTCTTTCAACTCTGCTGGTGCCGTTCTATATGGCGAAATAGATATAGGATGAGTATCTCGAAGAATGTCTATACCGAAGTCTATTTCTCTCTCAGGAGTGACTCCGGGAAGATCATCAGGAAAGACTTCTAGAAACTCTCTTACTACTGAAACTGAATGAATAAGAGGTATCTCAACACTAGAGTCATTAACTCGGACTAAGTGATAGACACACCCCTTGGAAACAAACTTTCTTGCCTTAAGGTACGAAATGAAATGACCCTTAGTGTAACGACCGGGTTCCGTAGTTATAGAAAAGCCAACGGGAAAATTTTTTGGGTCAAAAAACTTTTTTCGTAGTAACTTGAAATTTCCCAACCTAGTCCAGATTTGGACAAAATCGGAGTCATTAAGGTGTAGGGAAATCTGGTAACAATCGGGTGAATTATTTATTATTTTGATTACATGAGTAGTTAGATAACTCATTAAGGAATCCATAGGACTTTACAGAATTGAATTCGGGCGAGTGGAACTTCCGGAATCGATCTTAGCGTGAAGGGTATTTTCTGAGCGACGTTGGCTAGATGTGTGTTGTGGAATGGGGGTATTGGAATTATTAAAATAGCTCACTGGTTCGTGCAAGCCGCCTTGGCGGGGGTTTTTGCCGCTCTGTGGGGGTCGCTCAGACATTGCCGATCTTAGTAATTCAGGTAATTAGTGATTGTTTATTGATTCCCATATTATATTAATTGTTTGTAGACCAAGAACAAGCGGAACGAATCCGAAAAGGGGGAAGGATCAAGTTTCGTAGGGTTTTGAGCTTGTTTTGAGGTAGGTGATGGTTGTGATTCTATGAATATATGATGTATGTTTGTTCTTGCTTCGTTATGAAACATGTATGCATATGAATGTTGCAATGATTGATCACACTTGTTGTAAATGAGATAGATGAATTATGAATGCCATGAAATCATGACCTAAATGTATGATCTTGAGAATATACTTGTGATTGTGGTGTGTTGAATGGATCGGTTGCCATGTTTTGACATAACTAACTTTGATCGGTTGCCACGTTTCGGCATAACTATGGGATCGGTTGCCACGTTTCGGCATAATTATTGGATCGGGTACCACGTTCCAGTATGCTAACTGTTTGGGTTTAGGTTCCATGAGATGACCAATGATTGATATAATTTTGTACCTTGAGATATGTGAAACTGTACCTTTTTCGTAAATGTTGATGATATTGTATATGTTCAATATATGCATGTGATTATATTATTGTATTGACTTATGTATGTTATACTTAGTGGGATAGCCGCGTGATCCTACCAGTACACTGTGGTTGTGTACTGATATTGCACTTGCTCTTATTTTTGTTGAGTACAGGGCATCTTCAAGCGGCTATTGACAGACCTCGCTTAGGAGATCAGTGATCGTTTGAATTCAAGGGTGACCCAATTCTTCTGGACATCCATGGGTTCTATTTCACCTATGTCTACCATTTTCGGACTTAGACTTTCGTTCTAGTTAGATGATTAGTTCATTAGATTGGGGTTGCATCCCTTCTTGTTTAGACTTGTTGAACTTTAGATGTTTTGGTGCATTATTTTTTAGGTTCTAGTTTATTTCTTTTGCATTGTTTAGTTTGTTGATAGACTTTTGTTGGAGTTTATGGGAACTCCCTATTCTTTCCTTAGCACTTAACTTGTGTTCGTAACGTAAATGCCTTAGATTTGGTTTAGTTGCTTGGTTTGGATTGTAGTAATGGTTCTCCCATCGGAGGGTTAGTGTGGGTGGAAATAACAATGGTCGGGGTCATGGCAAAGTTGGTATCAGAGCCTTGGTTCGTTGATCTCGATGTACCAAAATGAGTCTAGTAGAGTCTCGCGGAACGGTACGGGGACGTCTTGACTTTTCTTCGAGAGGCTATAAGACTTTAGGAAATCTCTCTATTTTCTCTTGTCTCCTTTCGTGCTATAACTTAATTCCAATTGGTATCTGTCGATTCAAATTGGTATCTAAACTCCTTCACTCTTCTATCCGCAGATGGTTAACACTAGATACAACGGCATTAGTCCCGTAGCTCCCGTCGATGCTCCAGTTGAGAAATCTGCAGCGAGAGGTCGCGGTTGAGGCAGGGGTAGAGGAAGAGCTAGGGGTAGAGGCCGTGGAAGAGTAACGCCTGCTAGAGATGGGGTACCGATTGAAAATGTTCCCCAAAATGAGGTCCCTCCCGTACATCAAGAAGAGATAGAGGAGAATATTGATATTGAGAATGTTGAAGAGGTTGGACAAGAGGAAGAGGTGCAGGCTGAGACTACATGTATTCCTCCCATCAACCCAGTGTTAGCTCAACAAATCATGTCATTTTTTAAAGGATTGGCTGGTCCTGGAGTGCTTCTATCTGTTCAAGCACTCACTAATCCCCCTATTGCTATCACTACTACCAAGGTGGGTGGAAACATAGGTACTGATGCTTTCTTCCGTCCTTTGTTGGGTTCTGTGATGACCGGTAATGAGCATGAAATATTGACTAAGTTTTTTAAGCTAAAGCCTCTGGTATTTCTTGGTTTCGAAAGTGAGGATGCGTATGAGTTCATTGTGGATTGCTATGAGAGGCTTCATAAGTTGGGCATTGTTCACCAGCATGGGGTTGAGTTCGTGACTTTCCAACTTCAAGGTGAGGCCAAGCAGTGGTGGAGAGCTTACATGGAATGCAGATCTTCAGTTTTACCTCCACTCACTTGGACCCAATTTCATGCCCTATTCTTGGAGAAATATGTGCCTAGAACTTTAAGGGATTGTAAGAAAGATGAGTTTATGGCTTTGGAACAAGGTGGTATGTCTATGGCTGCTTATGAGGCCAAGTTCCATGCATTATCTAGATATGCTACGCAGTTGGTAACTACTGAGGAGGAGAGGATCCGTTTATTTATTAGGGGACTAAATTCTGAGTTGCAAGTATTATCTGTTCATATGACTTCTGCAAGGAGGAGCTTTAATGAGGTAACATACTATGTTAAGAAAGTGGAGGGGGTTAGGCGAGATGGTCAGGCTAAGGCATTAGCAAAAAAGGCCACGAATTCAGGAAACATTCAAGGTTCTTATTCCAGAGGTTCAGGGAGACCAACGCTTGCAGCCAAGCCAATTCAGTCCGCTATGCCCGCCTCTACAAGTAATTACCCAGGAACTCCATCTCATAATTTCTAGGATAGCCAAGGAGTGGCGCCCTCGACGGGCGGAAGGCCATCTTTTGATCGTACTTGCTACAATTATAGAGAACCTGGGTATATGAGGAGAGATTGTCCCCACCCACGTGTATTAGACGCCGCAAAGCAGCCTTCTAGAGCAGTGGTACCTGCGGGGAACAATAATAATGGTCAAGGGCGTCCATAAGGTGGGAGATGAGGTAATCAGCGAGGTTGTGGAGGTAGAGTAAATGGTAACGGTGGCAGGAGTAATGTGCAACCATGCAGGGAAGTTGCTCGTCAAGATGATAGGGCTCAGTGTTATGCTTTTTCGGGCAAGAATGAGGCAGAGGCGTCTAACGCGGTGATCACATGTACTATTCTTGTCTATGACCGGATGGCTAATGTGTTATTTGATCCAGGTTCTACTTACTAATATGTATCCGTGAGATTTGCCTCAAAATTTGATATGATTTGTGATATTCTTGATACCCCTATCCATGTTTCTACCCCAGTTGGAGAGTCAGTCATAGTTACCCATATCTATCGTGCTTGTCCTATTTTATTTATGGGTTTTCAGACTTGGGCTGATTTACTAATTTTGGATATGACTGACTTTGATATTATTTTAGGCATGACTTGGTTGTCCCTCTATTATGTTATGCTTAATTGTAATACTAAGTTTGTAACTCTAGAAATTCTGGGAAGGGAAAAGTTAGAGTGGGAAGGGATGTACAACCCTAAGCAAGCTAAAATCATATCCTCCATTCAGGCTAGAAAACTGGTAGGGCAGGGTTGTTCGGCTGATTTGGCTCATGTTAGGGATGTTGAGGTTGAGACTCCATCTATTGAATCCATTCATGTGGTGTCAGAATTTAGAGAAGTGTTTCCAAATGATTTGCCTGGTATGCCTCCGGATAAAGATATAGATTTATGTATTGATCTAGAACCCGATACTCGTCCCATTTCTATCTCTCCATATCACATGGCTCCGGCAGAATTAAGAGAGCTCAAGGCCCAATTCCAAGAGCTTCTTGATAAGGGATTTATTCTCCCTGGTGCTACTCCATGGGGTGCTCCAATTTTGTTTGTTAAGAAAAAAGATAGTAGTATGAGAATGTGTATAGATTACCGGCAATTGAATAGGGTCACTATTCGAAATAAATATCCCTTGCCTTGAATAGATGATCTTTACGACCAATTGCATAGTGCAACAGTTTTCTCTAAAATTGATCTAAGATCTGGTTACCATCAATTGAAAATTAGGCCTAAGGATGTGCCCAAGACGGCGTTTAGAACTCGCTATGGGCACTATGAGTTTTTGGTTTGACCAATGCACCTGCAGCTTTCATGAGTTTAATGAATGGTGTGTTCAAGCCATTCCTTGATTCGTTTGTTATAATTTTTATTGATGATATTTTGGTCTATTCAAAAAATGAGGAAGAGCATGCCGACCATCTTCGTATTGTTTTGGGTGTTCTTGGGAAACAAAGGTTGTATGCCAAATTTTCTAAATGTGAATTTTGGTTGACTTCAGTTGCATTTTTGGGATATGTAGTCTCAAGAGAAGGGGTAATGGTAGATCTTCAAAAGATTGAGGCGGTTAAGAATTGGGTTCAGCCTAGCTCTGTGATGGAAGTTAGGATTTTTGTGGGGCTCGCTAGCTACTATCGTCGATTTGTGAAGAACTTTGCTTCTATTGCCACTCACGTGACTAATTTGACCAAAAAGAAGATACCATTTGAATGGACTGAAAAATGTGAAGATAGCTTTCAAAGGCTCAAGACCCTCTTGACCACCATGCCTATTCTAGCATTACCGGTTGAACGTAAAGATTTTATTATTTATTGTGATGCTTCACATTATGGTTTGGGTGTTGTGTTGATGCAGGATAAGAATGTTATAGCTTATGCCTCGCGTCAATTGAAGGTGCATGAGAGGAATTATCACACACATGATTTAGAGTTAGCAGCGGTAGTGTTTGCTCTTAAGATCTGGCGGCATTACCTTTATAGTGTTAAGTGTGAGGTATTTACTAATCATCGTAGTTTGCAGCATGTGTTCACTCAAAATGATCTGAATTTAAGACAACGAAGGTGGATGGAGTTACTCAAAGATTATGATGTGACAATTCAATACCATCCGGGCAAGGCTAATCTGGTGGCAGACACTTTGAGTCGAAAAGCGGTGAGTATGGATAGTTTAGCTTGCCTGAGTATACCCAAGTGACCTTTGGCTAAGGAAATTCAGGCATTAGAGTCCAAGTTTATGCAGTTGGGCATCTCAGAAAGAGGTGGGGTGTTAGCTAGCATTGAAGTGAGGGCCACATTCATTGATGAGATCAAGGACAAACAATTTGAAGATGAAAATTTAGAGGAGCTTAGAAAGAAGACTACGATTGGTAAGGCACAAGAGAGCACTCTTGATGCGGAAGGCGTACTTAGTTTCAAAGGAAGAATTTGTATTCCTCGAGTTGATGATTTTATTCAAAAGTTGTTGATACAGTCCCATGGTTCGCGATATTCTATTCATCTGGGTGTGACGAAGATGTATCGAGATTTGAAGTGAATTTATTGGTGGTCGGGCATGAAGAAGGATATAGCAGAGTTTGTGGCTAAGTGTCAAAATTGCCAACAAGTGAAATATGAACACCAAAGGCCTGTTGGTTTGCTTCAAAGAATGTCAATTCCGGAATGGAAGTGGGAAAGAATAGCCATGGATTTTGTGGTTGGTCTTCCCAAGACTTTGGGGAAGTTTGATTCTATTTGGGTAGTGGTTGATAGATTGACTAAGTTAGCCCATTTTATTACAGTAAGAATAGATTATAATGCTGAACAATTGGCCAAGGTGTATGTGAAAGAAATAGTGAGGTTGCATGAGGTGCCCCTTTCTATCATCTCAAACCATGGTACCTAATTCACATCCAAGTTATGGAGGAAATTACATGATGAATTGGGCACAGAACTCACTTTGAGTACAACCTTCTATGCACAGAAGGGCAGTCAGAGAGGACTATTCAAGTGTTAGAAGACATGTTGAGGGCATGTGTAATTGACTTTGGAGGGCATTGGGATAAGTTCCTACCTTTGTGTGAATTTTCCTATAATAATAGTTATCACTCCAGCATAGATATGACACCATTTGAGGCACTCTATGGGAGGGTATGTAGATCACCCATAGAATGGTTCAAGGCTGGAGATGTGAAACCATTGGGGGTAGATTTAGTGAAGGATGCTCAAGATAAGGTGAGGAGTATTCAAGCTAAGCTTCTAGCAGCCTAGAGTAGACAAAAGAAGTATGCAGATCATAAAGTAAGAGACATGACATTTCAAACCGGTGAGAATGTTCTTCTTAAGGTATCACCCATGAAAGGGATGATGAGATTTGGCAAGAAAGATAAGCTAAGTCCAAGATACATTGGTCCCTTTGAGGTTCTTGAATGTGTAGGACCGGTAGCGTATAAATTGGCTTTAACCTCCTAACTTATCGAGAGTTCATCCGGTATTTCATGTGTCCATGTTGAAGAGGTATCATGGTGACGGGGATTATATCATAAAGTGGGACTCAATTGTGTTAGACAAAGACCTCCAATATGAGGAGGAACCGATTGCAATTCTTGATCGTGATGTGCGTAAGTTGAGGACCAAAGAGATTAAGTCCGTGAAAGTTCAATGGAAGCATCGTCCAGTTGAGGAAGCTACTTGGGAAACCGAGAGGGACATGCGAGACAAGTATCCCCAATTGTTCGTCGATTCAGGTACTACTTCATCCCTTTTTTAGCCTATTTTTCCTAAGTTTGTCACTCGAGGATGAGTGATGGGTAAATTGGTATCTATTGTAACGACTGGGTTCTGTCGTTATAGAAAAGCCAATGGGGAAAATTTTTGGGTCGAAAAACTTTTTTTGTAGTAACTTGAAATTTTCCAACCTAGTCTAGATTTGGATGAAATCGGAGTCATTAAGGTGTAGGGAAATCTGGTAACAATTGGGTGAATTATTTATGATTTTGATTACATGAGTAGTTAGATAGCTCGTTAAGGAATTTGTATGACTTAACAAATTGAATTCGGGCGACTAGAACTCCCAGAATCGATCTTAGCGTGAAAGGTATTTTCTGAGCGTCATTGGTTAGAGGTGTTTTGTGGAATAAGGGTCTTGGAATTATTAAAATAGCTCACTGGTTCGTGCAAGCCACTGTGGCAGAGGTTTTTGCCACTCTAGCGGGGCCACTTAAGCGGGATGAGGGCCGCTGTGGCTGGCCAGATGCGAATTAAGGTCGTAAATAAACCCCTAAACGACCTCATTCTACACTTTTTGATTTTTAGAGCTAAGGAACGGACCCCAGGCGACTCTTAATAGTTTTCCACCATTCTTGAGGCTAAAGGTAAGCTTTTCACTCCCCGAAACCATTTTTGATCCGTAGAACGTAATAAAATGGGTAATTATCGATGGGGGAGGGTTTTGTTCTAGATTCTATGGTGGAAACAACCCTATTTTGGATTCTTGGGATCATGAGTTTGATCTAGGGTTCATAGAATTGTTAGTAATTCGGGTAATTAATGGTTGTTTATTGATTCCCGTATTATATTGATTGTTTGTAGACCAAGAACAAGCGTAACTAATCCGAAAAGGAAAGGATCAAGTTTCTTAGGGTTTCAAGTTTTTTTCGAGGTAGGTGATGGTTGTGATTCTATGAATGTGTGATGTATGTTTGTTCTTGCTTCATTATGAAACTTATATGTATATGAATGTTGCAATTATTCATCACACTTGTTGTAAATGAGATGGATGAATTATGAATGCCATGAAATCATGACCTAAATGTATGATCTTGAGAATATACTTATGATTGTGATTCTAGTGTGTTGAATGGATCGATTGCCGCTTTCCGGCATAACTAACTTGGATCGGTTGCCACGTTCTGGCATAAGTATGGGATCAGTTGCCATGTTCTGGCATAATTATTGGATCGGGTACCACGTTCCGGTATGCTAACTGTTTAGGTTTGGGTTTGGGTTTCATGAGAGGACCAATGATTGATATAATTGTGTACCTTGAGAAATGTGAAATTGTACCTTATTCGTAAATGCTGATGATATTGTATATGTTCGATATATGCATGTTATTATATTGTTGTATTGACTTATGTATGTTACACTTAGTGGGATAGCCGCATGATCCTACCAGTACACTGTGGTTGTGTACTGATACTGCACTTGCTCTTATTTTTGTTGAGTACAGGTCATCCTCAAGCGGCTATTGACAGACCTCGCTTAGGAGATCCGTGATCGTTCGAATTCAAGGGTGAGCCAATTTTCCCGGGCTGCCATGGGTTCTCTTTCGTCTATGTCTACCATTTTCGGAGTTAGACTTTTGTTCTAGTTAGATGATTAGTTCATTAGATTGGGGTTGCATCCCTTCTTGTTTAGACTTGTTGAACTTTAGATGTTTTGGTACATTGACTTTCAGGTTCTAGGTTATTTCTTCTGCATTGTTTAGTTCGTTGATAGACTTTTGTTGGAGTTTATGGGAACTCCCTATTCTTTCCTTAACACTTAACTTTTGTTCATAACTTAAATGCCTTAGATTTGGTTTAGTTACTTGGTTTGGATTGTAGTAATAGTTCTCCCACCGGAGGGTTAGTGTGGGTGCCAATCACGATGGTCGGGGTCATGACACTTAGGCATTGCTGAACTAATTTTCTACTCTAAGACTGACTCATTTGGAAACTGAAACTTGACAACTCGAGTTCTACAATCAACTGAGGTATAACAGGCATGAAGCCAGTCCATATAAATAATGACGTCAAAATCTACCATGTCTAACTCAATTAAATCAGCCATGGTGTCCTTGTGATTGATGGAAATGACACAATCACGATATACTTGCTCAGTTATAATAGACTTCCTAACAGGTGTAGAAACACAAAAGGGTTAACAGAGTTACTTAGGAAGAACATCAAAATTATTTGCAACATAACGGGTCAAAAAAGATAAACTTGCTCCTGGGTCTTGCAAAGCATAAACATCAAGAGTAAACACTTTGACCATACCATTGACAACATCTAGAGAGTTCTCTTGCTCTTGACGACTAGTGATCACATAAAGACGGTTTGTTCCTCCGCCAGTACCGGATGCAGCTCCTCTAGGTGCAGCCTTGTCTGGTGGAGCAATTAATGAAGATTGAGCTCTATTGCCCTGATTTCTACTACCTAGCCGGTTCTTAGGGCACTCTTTCATGAAGTGATCCTCTTGTCCACACTTGAAACAACTTGACTGGCCATCACGACACTTACCTGGGTGGGTTCTACCACACTTAGCACATGCAGGAGCCCAGTTACCTCCTTGTGTCACACTACCCTGAGACTGTGTAGGTCTAGCTTTGAAATGCTGGGAATTCTGGCTATTATACTCACATTTGTTTCTGGGTGCAGGTGCACTAGCAGATGATGGAGCAGGCCCCTTTTGCTTTTGCTGAAAGGACGAACGGTTCACATTACTTTTCTGTTACCCGGACTCATTCCCTTTCTTAGCCTTCTTATTTCTAAACTCCTCTCTATCCCTCAGCTTCTTTTCCTCCGCATGCTGCACATAGACCATCAACCTTGATATATCCATGTCACCTATTAGCATTGTAGCCTTACCTTCCTTACTCGACAGACGAGACAACCCAACCACAAACAAGTTCATTCTACTCCTCATATTCGCAACCATCTTCGGAGCATAATGGGACAGTTGGGTGAACTTCAACCCATACTCATGAACACTCAGTGACTCTTGCTAAAGGGTAAGAAATTCCCGTACCTTAGCTTGTTTCAGTTCTCGGGGAAAGAAATGCCCCAAGAAGGCCTCCTCAAAACAAGTCCAATTAGCAGGTGGTGCATCCTTAGCTCTACCTTTCTTCCATTGGTCAAACCAAGTCCTAGCAACATTCTTCAGTTGATATGCAGCTAGTTCAACTCGCTCAGTATCGGCTACACGCATAACATCAAATACCTTTTTCAGTTCCTCAATAAAGTTCTCCAGGTCCTCAGTAGTGCTTGAACCCGTGAAACTTAGGGGATTCATCCTCAAGAACTCTCGAATCCTTAAAGTATTAGTCACTTCCTGTCTTGCTCCTCTTTGTTGTCCAACATGGTTAGTCACAACTTGACTTAGCATCCTTATTGCTTCTCTGAACTCAACGTTAGTGACTTCCCCTTGAGGTTGCACTCCAGGTGCGTTTGGTTACTCTTGCTATTCAACATTATGCCTAGCAGGACGACCTCTGACAACTCTTTGTGGAGGCATGATTAACTGAAAAACGCGCGCAAGCACGAATTAGAAAGAAACTTTTTAGAGATCAAACTCTAACGCACGAAATGAGTGCAAAAGAAGTGAGAATATTTTCCTAAGTGCTGCAGCCTCCTAATTATAGATATGGCGCGCTTCACACCGATAACTAGGACTCTACAGACACGACTTCATAGACTCCCTAGGATTCTTGAACTCTGGGCTCTAATACCAAGTTTGTCACTCCCCGAGCCTACACCTTGGGCGGGACTGGCACTCGAGAACCATTGATGGCCCCAAGCGAACCCTTGGCCTGGCTTACTTACTCAGCAGAAGACTTAAACATAAGAAATATAACTGATGCAATAACTTAAAAGATAATAACTTAGCCGAAATGGCAACTCAAGTTTTAAACATATACACCTGAAATGAATAAGACTAAAGAACTATACTATATGTCTATGAAGCCTCTAAAACAAAGAGGGATGTCAGGACAAGACCCCCGATCTTCCTAACAATGAGATACTGAAAGCAAATGATAAAATGAGTCCTCTGAAATGTAAGGAGGCTCACCAACTGACTCTGAGTGCTCAACTGGATCAACGAGGCGCTGGATGATGATCTTGGTTACCTGTGTCTGCATAAAACGATGATGTAGGCCAACTGGCATAAGTACATTGAATGTATGAGTATGCGAGTTGGAATGCAAAACATAACATAGGCTTGAGAAGAATCTGAAAGGAACACTTACCTTGCCTTTACTCAACTCATGAACAACTTAACTCAATATAAGCAATAAGACACATGCAATATATAGAAAGCTTTTTAAAACAGTGGAAATCAACTCAGTTTATTAAAGATATGCAATAACAAACTCAACTTTACTCATGTAATAAAGTAATATAGTTTCTGTGGGAGTTTCTCTAACCGACAACCACCACTATGAGCCTAAGTGGTGATACAACGTCTTTCCCACACTGCCAGAACTATCCTATACTTTGCCGTCATATAGAACACCTTAACTAAGTGGATCCACTAGTCTATGCTAAAAAGCACTTAAGGATTCATCTAAAAAGTATGATCCTTTACTACCCATGATGGCTACATGGTTTATGGAGACTTGAGTTATTATGAACTTGCGCCCCCTTATCGGTGCTCAATACTACTCCCAAAATGTACTGAGCTCATATGTTTTTAAAACAACTTCTTTCTTTGGTTTGAGATAATTACTCAAAACTTAGCTTAAAAGCTCTCTTGGAATCGATGTTCCCTTTCTTGGTCAAATGTGAAAAACATTTTAAACTCTTTAGGAATACATAGTACCCATATACTTCTTTGAAGAAAAGAACTTCAATATTTACTCTTTACTCAACTCGAACTTTAAGTCTTAAAACAAAGTTAAAACGTTTGTGAAAGACCTTTGAAAACTTTATGATCTCACCTTGACTTGCTTCTTAACTTCTAGACTTGACTCTTAACTTTCCTTGAATTGGATTATGGATTCAAGGTTATGATTCATGTTTCTGGATGATTTCTAGGTGTTTAGAAGTCATTTAGAGTAGTTAGAATCAATAGGAAGTGTTAGTACACCTTAGAAGGACTTAAACTGACTGAATGACAAAAATCTGGTGAAAAATGATGATTCAGGCGCATCCATGGCGCACCGCACCAGCCCCAACTTTCTGGGGCTCATTTTGGGCGCACTGCAGGCGCACCGCCCCAGCCTCTCTGGCGCTATGGGGGCGCGACGCGCCTGGCCCTCCCCAGGTGCGTCTGACGAATTTTTCAACTCGTTTTCTGATTCTAAATCATTTTAAATCGATCCCTTTTCTCAATACTTTCTTAGATTCAGATACCCAAAACATGTACACTTGAATCTAACTCGAAAAAACTCTTAACATCGCTAAAACGTCTCAAGAAAATCCATCAATCACATGTAAGTTCAAGAATGAAAACAATTCAAGAACACAACTCAAGAACATCAAATTCTAACTCTTTTAGGACAAAAATCGCTGAATTAAACATGTTTGGCGCGTGGGTGAATGGACCCAACACTATGTGATCTCACATACCTCGTAGGGATAACCCCTTGACGAAATCCACAAGCGATTCCTTACAAAGACGACGAATCTTGAACTTTCTTCTCGTTTCTCCTCTTTGCTTTTTTCTCGCCCTAGCGTGAACTTCAATTTTCTAAACTGACCAAATTCTGATTTGACCCTTAATTAATTCACTAAAACGAATTAAAATTATAGGGCATGGAAAAGACCAAAACACCCTTTAAAAATCCGGATTGGACATTTCCTTATTTGAACAGCCAACTTCCAACGGGAATATATCACTGATACAGACTCGGAATCGCGCAAACTCAGTGGCGTTGGAAAGATTATTCCAAGATATTTCCTACCATATCTAGAAAAATACCTAACTCATCCTGAGCTAGAAGTTATGGTCATTTGAAGTTGACCAAAAACTCAACTTATCCTAACTTAACAAAATTTTCCAAATTTTTATTATTTCCAAAATTTCAATCTTTCTAATTCTAGATCTTTCTAGTTACGGGGTGTTACAGTTTTGTTGTATCTAAATTGATCGGGTCATGTGTTGGGCCTGATTTTATTGGATTGAGCTGTTGGTCATTCTTTCATTTCTTGCTTATTGTCAAAAAGTAGTTGGATTATAATAAGGGAAAACTTTCATAAATAGCTACCATAGGAAACATAATAAGCTTCCTTCACTATAGTTTGTCTATTTACGCATCATATATATATTTTAAATAGCTATTACAATTTCGATTTGTATATTTCGGCCTTTTTAAAATTGATTATACAAAAGGGGGTTTAATTATATGTAACTAATCAAATGATAATTAAGAAAAATAATACCTTAATTAAAGATCATTTAGTTTAATTAGAATACGTTACCAAATAGGTCTTCTTCTTCAGAAAACACAAAGTGTTAGTTGATTTCATTCTATCAAAGCGTCTTCAGAAATAGAACAGAAACAGTTTTTTTTTTTTTGTGGCTCAAAAAATGAAAGGTTAACACAACAATGTATACATTACGAGTTGTATAATCTTCTGACTTTATTCAATTTATATGTATTTGATATATTACTTGGTTAATTCGTGTTTAATTCGCACTGCTGTGTTCTTAATTATGAATACCCGTCTGAATTGTATTTAAGATTTTATATGAAGTAGTTGATCTGTTTGAATTTTTTTTGTAGATGTATATTATTGGTATTGAATTTCAAGATTAAGTCGGTTTGTGTGTGATTATTTGTCAAAACATACTGTACAATATATAAATTGTATAGAAGTCGTTGTGTACAAGTAATTATATATTTTAAGTCAACAAATGTATTTGATTGAGAATTTTTCGATTAGTTCTATAAGTTTTTTGAACTCTATATAATATAGATTTTATACAATTCGCTATATATTTAAGTCAATAAATGTATATAATTGAGTAATTTTCAATTAGTTATATCAGATTGTAGATGTTATGATGCGGACTCTATATTATATAGATTTTATAAAATTCGTTATATAATTTAAGTCAACAACTTTATTTAATTAAATAGTTATGCAAGTCGTATATGTTGCGGGTTTATATGTATATTGGATAATTACTACATTTTGATAAACTTTTATTTGTATATGATAAGTGATGGACGCTATAGCAATTTATCAAGCTGAAGACTATGTTAAAGGCTTATGAGTTATCAATTTACTCACTACCAGATAGAACAGAGTGGTTGATTCCAGAACACATTATGACCGATGAAGTCCTACCTTCGAAGTTTAAAAGACCATCTGGAAGGCCAAAAAAGAAACTTTGGGAGAAGACTGCAACAGAGTTGTTCGGAAATAAGGGAATGAATACACGCAGTAAGTAGTACGTATGGTGTTACTGGTCATAACACGTGTTTGTGTAGAAACAAGCCTCAACCTGTTTGACATTAAATGTTTTATAAGCAATTGTTGTCTATTTTTTCTTTGAGATGTATTGACAATTGTTGGGTTTCTAAGATTTTAAACCAAGTTCATTTATATGATTTTGTCAAGTTTGTTGCAGATTTATTTGTGTATCTTGTATACATGTATAAGAGTTAATATTTATATATACATTTGTTGACGTATATCAGTTTGTATATGTTACAGTGTGAACTATACATTATGTAGATTTTAAGTCAATAAATGTGTATAATCAAGAAAAAAATTGATAACTTATATAATTTTGTATATGTTACAGATTGAACTCTATATTATATAGATTTTATACAAGTCGTTACATAATTTAAGTCAACAAATTCCTATAACTGAGTAATTTTTGATAACTTATATTAATTTGTATATGTTACGGTTGAAGTATACATTATATAGATTTTATACAAGTTGTTATATAATTTAAGTCAACAAATTTATATAATCGATAACTTTTTGATAACTTAAATTAGTTTGTTTATGTTACAGTTGAATTATACATTATATAGATCATATACAAGTCGTTTTATATTTTAAATCAATAAATTTGTATACTTGAATAATTTTTGATAACTTATATTAGTTTGTATATGTTACGGTTGAACTATACATTATATAGATTAATTATATACATGTCGTTATACATTTTAAGTAAAAAAAACTTACACTTGTAAATAAAGATTTTTAAAAATTATAGAATTCTACAGATAAACAAGCTTTTAATGTAATAAAAACTTCGGATATACAAAAAATACTTCAAGATAGAACGAAAAATAAAGAATCTGCTCTGAATAATCCTTCTTTTGCCAGATTATTGCCGATGTAATCATAAAAAAACTAATTTTTCAGGAATTTTAGAACAGGCTTCTGATAAACTTTGATTTTCTCCTAGCCCAGCACTAACTCTTCGATATATTTCTTGTTGGAAGTACCCCTGATCCCATTGATAATGAGTGGGCCCAAATAATTCAATCGGGATAGTTGCCGAAATACCACATAATTATATTAAAAATTCTAAACTTGTTCAGTTAAAACAAAAAAAGCTGAGTACATAAACTAAAATGTGTTAATGAATTATGATTCTTTCAATAGTGTCACGACTTGAAGGATTCCTGGTAGGCTTTTGTGCTTGAACATTGCACTTGTGCATTGAAGTCAACTAAGCAAAATATTCTATTTCACATAAGCGCTTAAGTTGATCTTCCGAAAGATACTTGGCTAAATCCTCCATTACACTCACATTCGTATAACATTGCATGTGTGGGGCTTCTCTTGGAGCTTCATTGATCATAAATTGACTCCCTAATAAATAACATTAATTTAAATATTTGTATAAATTACACAAATGATTGTATACAGTTTATGTTAATGTGTTTTAGAATAGTTAAAAATGAAATATACAAATAACATAACTTCATTATGCTAATAGTTGTATTTGTATAATTATATGATTTGGATTTATATAACAACTTTACAAATAACAAAACTGATTATTTATACAAATGTTGGTTATTAATTGTGTAATATATACAATTAACTAAAATAACAATCCATCATTTATGTAATCTACAAGTTAAATTATCCATATACAAATCGAAAACAAAACATGAAAACAAGGTTATACCTCAAAATTTTCTACTTTCTGTTGGTCCATTACAACATATCCATCAATTCCAATTATGTTTTAGTCATTTTCACTAGAAGATGTTTCTTAAAACTTTTTTTTTCAGGAATCATCAAATTAGAATCATCAATTTTTTTTTACTCTTCTCTTTTTTCTTTGGAGATTTTTTAACTCCGTCTTGGGGGTAATTGAGAAACTTAAATCTAATCTCTTTTTTTTAATATGTCTGAATCAATAACTTTAGATTTGACAATAGAACCTGCAATTGCTTCAAAGTCTTGAGCTAAATCCAATGAAAAAAGATGAATTTCCAATTGATTCAGTTGCATGCAAATGTATGCCTCTAGTGATTTTCTTTGATAGAGACTGTTCTGCATGATTAGAATGGTTGTGATTACTATACTGACCGAATAGAAATTTTGGCTGTAGAACTATGAAAAAATTGAGGAAAACGAAAAAATTATACAAATACAAACAATTAAAAACTGATGAAAGGTAAAAAAAAAAAAATGGACGATACCTAGAATTGAATTTGAACGATTTGGGGGATTGATTCAAATCTTTCAAAATATGAATTTGATTCGGTTGAGAGATTTATGGGGATTGAGAGATTTATGGTGGTTGGGAGAATTAAGGAGATAATTAAGTAAATATGTAAGAGAGAGGTTGTGTGTAAGTTTCTATAAAAGGGAAATTGGGATTCTCACGTTCTATACAAAAATGGTGGGACCCCCATAACCATTTTCTTAAACAATAACCCATTTTATAATTAATTAAAATTATAGTTATATAGCATAATTAAGTACTAAATATTAGCTTAGTTATATATTCCCTTATAATAAGGTCCTTAATTTCCCCCCAAATTTATTTTATAAAAAAATTACTTTCTTAAATATTAAAGTAAACATGGCTACAACACAATTTGATCTAAATATTCCATTTGAGCATGATACAAATGAACTTCCTGACCTCAATGTAGATATAGATCATAATATTGATCAATATTCAATTTCAGACCTGAATTTAGATCCCCTTATTGTCGAGACGCCCCTAGTCAAGTTATGTATCCCTTCGTCCCGAGTTTGAGTCTAGGTGTCTCGTTTAACTTTTTTTTAAAAAAATAAAAATTCTCATGGTGGAAATTCAAAAAATTTCAATTTCGTTTTAAAAATGCACTGGTAAAAAAATGTTTAAAAATGAATTTGAATTTCATAATTCTATGAGTGATGATTTTTTTGAATTATAAACAATTCATTGTGATGAATATAAAGGTGAATAATAGAGAATCATTTGAATTCCGTAATACAATGAGTGACACTCTTTTCCGATTATAATTCAATTCTTGTCTCATTTTTGGGGTAACGAGACTTTATTTATTTATAAATTCACTACTTTTATTTTAGTAAATAATAGTAATAAATGATTAACTAAATAAGAGTAATAAAATACTTATTCAAATGAAAAGAAATAAGTGTTATTGCAACTAAAATGGTCAAGCATCAAATTAGGTGTCCCTCCGCCCCGAGTTTGATTCTAGGTACCCCTTTTTAAAAAAGAAAAAAAGAAACTCTTATGGTAGGAATTTAAAAAATGTCAATTTATTTTTTAAAATGAATTGGTAAAAAATGTCAAAAAAGGAGTTTTGATTCCGTAGTACAATGAGTATTGGTCTTTCCCAACTATAAATCAATTTATTGTGATGAATATAGACGCGAAGAATAGAGAATCAATCATTTGAATTTCGTAATACAGTGTGTGATTCTCTTTCCAAAAGTCAATTTATTGTGATGAATATAAATGTGAAGATTAAAGAATAGTTTGAATTCCGTAATACAGTGAGTGATGCTCTTTCCTGACTATATGTCCATTTGACGTGATGAATATATACGGAAAAAATAGAGAATTATTTGAATTCCGTATTATGATGAGTGGTGTTCTTTCTCAACTATAAGTCAATTCATTGTTATGAATATAAATGCGAAAAATAGAGAATCGTTTAGATTCTATAATATAATAAGTGATGCTTTTTTCTGATTATCAGTCAATTCGTTTTGATGGATATAAACGAATAGAATAGAGAATCATTTCAATTCTATAATACAATAAGTGATGTTCTTCCATGACTACAAGTCAATTCATTGTCTCATTTTTGGGCAATGAGACCTTTTTATTTATAATTTTATTTATGAATTCACTACTTTTATTTAGTAAATAATAGTAATAAATGAATATAGGAATAATAAAAAATTCATGTCAAGTGGAAGCAAATCAATGTTATTGCAACTAAAATATTGTCAAGAGTCAAGTTATGTAGCCCTCCAACCCGAGTTCAAGTCTAGGTGCCCCTTTATTTTTTATTTTAAAAAAAAAGAATTCTCATGGTGTAAATTCAAAATATTTCACGCTAAGAATAGAGAATCGTTTGAATTTCGTGATACAATGTAATTCTCTTTCCCAATTATTAATCAATTCATTGTGATGCATATAAACGCGAAGAATAGAGAGTTGTTTAAATTTCGTAATACAATGAGTGATGCTCTTTCCTCAATAAAAGTCAATTCATTGTGAACACTATAGATGGGAAGAATAGAGAATCATTTGGATTTCGTATTATACTGAGTGATGCTCTTTTCCGACTATAAGTTAATGTTCTGAATATAAACGCGAAGAATAGAGAATTGTTTGAATTCCATAATACAATGAGTGATGCGCTTTCCTGACTATAATTCAATTCATTGTTATTAATATAAACACGACGAATATTGGAGAATCTTTTGGATTCTATAATACAATGAGTGATGCTCTTTCCCGACTTTAAGTCAATTCATTGTGATGAATATAAACGGAAAGAATAGAGAATTGTTTGAATTTCGTAATTCAATGAGTGATATTCTCCACGATTTTAAGAATTCATTGTCTTATTTTTGAGGTAACAAGATTTTTTTTTAATAAATTTATTTATAAATTCACTACTTTTATTTAGTAAATAATAGTAATAAATTATTAACTAAATAATAAAAGATTCATGTCAAGTGGAAACAAATGAATATTATTGCAGCTAAAATTGTCAAGCGTCAAGTTATGTGTCCCCCTGTTTCAAGTTCGAGTCTAGGTGTCTGGTTTATATTTTCTTTTTAAAAAAAGAACTCTCATGTTGGGAATTAAAATTATTTTAATTTTTAAAAAAATGGTATTTGAAGGGAAGGCGAAAAATTAAAGGATAACGACCCGTTAGGTCGTATTGAGTACTAGGACTATTTTGACTCTTCTCGTAGAATTTTAAATGGAAAATTTTGAACTAACGAGTATTTAGTTGACGAATATTTATGAAATTATTAATATAGTTGATAGTTAATGGGTCAAGTCCATAATTTACTTAAGGGGAACTTTCACATATAGCCACTCAAAAATAGCTTAATTACACTCTATAACTATAATTTGCTAATTACAATTTGTAGCTACATGTTAGAGGGAGAAGAGTGACGAGCGATATTGGGAGAGGGAGGAGAGAGGCGAATTGTATATGTATATAAGTTAAAATAATTGTATTTATGTAACTGGTATACATATGTATTTGTATATCTAGCGAGCGAGATTGGGAGAGGGAGGAGAGAGGCGAGCAAGATAGGGCAATAATTTGTATAATTCACATCTCGTTTGTATAATTTGTGGGTACATTTGGTTAATTACCGTGTTTTTGTATACTTGAGTAATACAAAGTTTGGAATTATAGAAATATGATAAAACTAGAAATAATGAATTGATACAAACATAGACATATGCACTTTAAACAATTATACAAATTATATTATACAAATTGCATTATATAAATTATTTTATACAAAATCCAAAAATTACACGTTTATATAAACTTTAAAATATATACAAAAAAATATTGAATGTATATGGTGATTAAACTGAAAAACCAAAGGAAATCATCGTCATATACAAATACAAACTATTGTATACAAAATACAAATCAAATGAATAATACAAACGTGGCGAATTATACAAACGTGACTAATTATACAAACCCGTCAGCCCACGTATTTAATGGTTAATGTTAGTCGCGAGTGGTGATTATAGCAAACTATAGCTACGATGACTAATAAAGTAGTATAAGTTTGCTTAACTGCACAATTTTCTCTTTATTTAATACCCTTTACCATTTGGCCCATGTATTGAATTAAGTTAAAGGGGTGATTATCATAACGCACACAAAAAATCGCGACATGGTTACAAGGAAAAAGAAACCGCATATTTCAGGTAAATTTTTTCTTTCCAGACGAGTTGTGCTTGGTGTATGCATATGTTGATTATTACAATGGGTGGGTAATTGTTGGTGATAAGGAATGTAGGGATGAGCTATTAATTACTGCAAATTTTATATTTATTAAGTTAGGAGACAATATAGTAGTGAAAGTTAATTTCAAGATAAATAGTTAGATAAAGGTGGCTTAATGATTGAAAAAACCCAAGTAATGAATTGATGGTAGTGAAATCAATGTACTGTTGGGTGGTGTCGTTCCTATTAATTTTTTTTCCCTTTTCTGTTTCCTTCATGTGGTGAGGGTTACAGATAGTGTAGTTATTTTTTATTTTGGATTTTCTTTTCATGATTTTTAGATTTGTATAAGTTTTGACATAGTTAGTCAAGTAATTAAATATTAGGTGTATTGTATTATATGAATATCATTAGAATTATGTTATTTGGAGGAATTAAAACTTAATCCTAGGCTTGGATTTTAGGAGATATGAGACTTGACATATTAATTGGTATCGAGATTAGGAGTTTGGTTATAGATTTAGGTGAGTTTTTGAGTCTAGGATAGACATATAATAATCTGGGTGTCTACAGACTCACTTGCTTACAAATTATGCATATTTGCTAGATAGGGAACATTCAGAAGCTTTACGAAAAGGAAAGGCGAAATATTGAGGAATTCATGGCACGTGTTCGACTTTGAGGTATGTTAAGAATTTCAAACTTCATTGAAAGACGTTTTTCTAATTAAAGATTAAAAATGAAATATACAATAGGTAGGGCGAAAAATGGGGGTTTCGTACCAATGGTGTGACAGACATTGGTACGAGTACTAGTATTATAAAGAGGAATTGAAGTTTATTACTATAGAATGACATATTGTAATTCGAGAATCTCTAAGTATATGGACATTAGCTGATGTATTATTGACTTGGTTCCTTTTGTGTTGTGGTGTTTCATTATTAAACCCGTATATTTGTGATTGTTGATGTAATTATATGCCATATTGATATTTGATAGATTGAGATTCATCATCAACCCCTTTATTGATATCATATTGTGCACATGCATTGACATGAGAGTGAGTATAAGTTGGGCACGTGGAGATCGTCTGTGTTGGGGCTTGTTTGATTTTATGATTATAAGTTGGGCACATGGAGATCGTCTATGTTGGGGATTGTTGATGTTATGATGGTGCATTGAGACCGTCCGCACAGATACATGAAGATCGTTCGTGTCGGTATATGAACCTCGTGAGTCCCATATAGATAGAGCTGTCAAAATGGGCTTGGCCCACTAGGCCGACCCAACCCAACCCTTGAATTAAATGGGGTTGGGCTCAATTTTTTCAGCCCATTTAGGAACGAGGCTTTTTAGCCCAGCCTCATTTGGCCCGCTGGCCTCGTAGGCCCAACCCGCAAGCCTCAGAGGCTAGCCCGCGGACTATGAATTTTAAAAATATTTATTATATATATTTTAAGTAATGTTTTACTTGTTAAGATTTTGTCAATAAATATTTTTAAAATATCAATATAAAATCAAGACTATATTTTTTACATATCTTTTACATTTTAGGGTCATTAGGACACTAAATTTTCTTATTAACCCAACTCCATTACTCCATTATAACTATGAATCTTTGACCTCTTTTACTTTTGTTTTTATGCCAATTTTTTTACTTCCCTTTATTGTCTTGTTTACGAAAATAGTGATCATGTAATGTTTTTTGCTCGGATGAATCTTGTCTATTATGTATTTGTTTTTGTAAATATTCACTGAAGTATGTGTAATACATGAATTAATTTATGTATGTATTGATGTCGTGTTCATCGGACATCAACGTTCGTATTCTTTCTAAGAGGAAAATGTTGTCCGGTTTTTTGTTGAAGAGCCAACCCGTCCCAACCCGTGGCCCGCTTAGGGTTGGGTTGGATTGCTATTTTACAGGCCCTTTAATTAAAAGGGCCAGCCCGTCCCAACCCATTTAACTCTCTAGCCCCTTAGGTTTGGATTGGGTTGGGTTGGGCCAGCCCATTTTGACAGCTCTACATATAGATACTCTCGATGTATTTTTGAGAAGTATCGTGTATATACGGTTGAGAGAGTACTTGACACTGAGGCATATCATTTCATGGGGTTGCGTTGCATTGTATCTCATTACATACTTCATTCTTGTTTGATTATGTGTTTCGTTGGTGTTTCGATATTACGTGACATTTGATTATCCTTATTGATGAAATTTGACTGAAAGTATAATGTGTAAACTTGTAAAATTAAAGGATGATTTTCTTATATACTCCTGTCACTACTTCTTCGTTGTCAGTCTATGAGATATACTGGGTACACGTGGTTTCATACTCATACTGTTGACACCCAATTTTGGCCTAACATCTTAAAAATTCGTAACTTTTAAGTTTTATTTATTTAATAGTTCAAAATAATTTTTTTTATAATTTTAAATAAGTTTATCGATATCCTTATTCATCAAAATTTATAATTTTTTATCAGTTAATTTTAAAATTGCATTTTTACATGTCATTAGTTACGTTCATTATATTTTATATATATATATATATATTCATTTTATTTGTTACATTTGTTAATATTCATTTTGATATTTTGCACAGCCTAGAAATTTATTCAAATACGGATAAAATTTGCATACAAAGATTGACCGATAATTTTGGCCCGCAATCCCAAGCCCACAATTTGAGTCCATTGCATAATTATTTTCCTATTTATGTTTTGATTAAGTCAAAAAATAGGTGGGGGAAAAAGTAGGAAAAAGTGGAAAGAAAAAGGGGGAAAAAGTAGGAAAAAGTGGAAGGAAAAAGGAGGAAAAGGTGGGAAGAAAGAGTTGGGGAAAATGTTAAAAAAAAAGGGGGTGGAATAAAATTTGGGGGGGGGGGGATCTCTTTTGAAATTGCTCGGAGTGTTCATAATTTTCCGGTAACAAGCTCACCGGAGTTCCGCCGAAATCCGGCGAGTCTACCACCCCTTGGCTGGAAAATCTCCAAAATTTACCATTTTTTCCTTTCACCCTCATTTACACAAATCCACAAATCATTCATCCTTATCCATAGCCAAACTCCGTAGATCTAAGAAAAATCAAACATAAATCTTCACCTTTTTCTTTAGATTTACGAAGTTCCGGTCATCCTCATCCTAAACCATTTACATAAATGTGTAGAGCTCTTCAAGGGCTACCCTTTCATATAAAGTTTATGTCCAAAATCCGTCAAAAATATATTCCAACGAAGTTTTCCGGCGAGTCCACCACTACCATAACAGCTGCGAACCAGTCCTCTTCCCCTCTCCCCTTTACATTTTTTTCGTTTTCGCTGATGAACTCCAAACTCCGACCGGATTCTCCATATCGCGAGCAACTCCAACCACGAATTTCCAGATCACCAACAGAGCGGTGAGCAGCAACAACCAAGCGGTCATTGCCTCAATCTTCCTCCACCCCGAAATCCGGCAAAATCCCAATCTTCAATGCAGAAACGTGACCAGCAGCTCTAAACTCCGGTAACCCTTTTAACTTCGCATTTTTATGTTTATCTATGTCTATTTTTAGTTGTTCTTATTGTTTTACTTTTTGATAATTGTTTTCATGTTCATTTTGCTTACCCTTTTCTTTATGTCCATGGTTATTCACCCAAATATCACTGTGGCTTCCTTTTGCTTTAACTAATATGTTGTTGTTATTTTAGTTATTATTTTATTATAATTTTTTATGGTCCAAGACAATAGTTTTTATGTTATTTGGTTACTGTTGTTGTTTAGTTTTATCATTGTTTAATGTTATTTAATCCCCTATTACCTCGTTATGGCAGTGTTTGTTTCCTATGAGTGTTGAATGATTTATTTACTTTATTTTATTGTTGCCTAATTGCTTAGTGTGATTTTGACCTTGGATCATTTTGTTGCCTCCTGGTTTTATTTTTCATGTTGTTGTTATATCAACCTTGGTTGCTGCTTGCTAGTTGCTTCACACAATTTTTAGATTATTTTTAATACGTTTCATACAATTTAGTGTTTGAAGTGTAAGTTAAAATTGGCCAATGAAGAAATTACCGTCGATTTCCAAGGCCTTCTATGTTAAAAAGATAGGTTTTTATTTTTAAGTTATTATTTGAGTTATTCATATTTATTTAGTACTAACACTTTTTACTAAATGTCCTCAAATAATATGCTTCAAATATGTGTGAAATAGGACTTTTCTTTTGTGAGGGCACTTGAAACATGGGGATTGGTACAATTCAAATCTTTGTTTGAAGAAAAATGAACAAATCTTGTTGATACTTAAGTATGTTTGAGGTACCACTTGAAGCTGTAGGAGTTACCTTGAATTCAAATTATAAAAAAAAAAAGATTTACATGCGATCCTAACTCCCTGTACCAATTGTAGTCAAGATTTGACTGTCTCTTTATATTATTTATATTTCAAAAAAAAAAAAAAGGGCAAACACCCACTCTCTAATATTTTCCAAAACATTTTTTTAAATTCTTTCCATTAAAAAAAAAGATTTTGCCTTTCCTTTTGGGTTGTTCATTGTAAAAAGTGTCATTAGGTTAATCCTGTCAATGTGAGACGCCTATTTTACTTCATTGGGTTGTCCGTCCCAATAATGTGACATATCTTTTGTCTTTAGGCTTTGAATATGACAAAGAATATCATTTTCCTATTTCATCATGTTCATATTGTACATTTTCTACTGATGATCTTGTCTCAAATTCTTTGCAGTATTCATCATCTACAAGATTAGAACTAATTTGACCTGATTCCAGGCTCAACAGAAAATGTAGGCGCCACGACGGCTCGGTCATACACCCAGTGTGATTTTCTTTTCTCCTTATAATAAAAATTGGGACAAATTTTTTGAGAATATCTCAAAAATTCACAATAAAGGTGCTATCTCCAGCAAGTCAAGATTGGAGATCATTTTGAGATTTGCCAAAAGTTCTAGCTGGGACAAAACTTTTGAGGAAGACCTCAAAAATTCCAACGAGTACTGTCAGAAGCTTGATAGTCAACTTCAAGTGATCCATCATCGCTTGAAGTTCAAAGTTAACTTACAAATCTTCAGCATTATCATCGAGCCATCCACATCGCTACAGTGGACAAATATCGAGCCGTCCACCTCATTACAGTTGGAAAATCATCGAGTCATCCACCTCATTACAGTGGACAATTATCGATCCGTCCATCTAGTTACAGTTGGACAATCATCGAGCCATCCACCTCGTTACAGTGGACAATCATTGAGTCATCCATCATTTGTATTTTTCATTCGCCGAGAAGACCATTGCATATAAGTCGCATCTATTCGGAGGTGTCACACCCCGAGCCTACACCCTGGGCGGGACAGGCACTCGAGAACCATTGTTAGCCCCAAGCGAACCCTTGACCTGGCTTACTTACTCAGTGGAAGACTTAGACAAAAGAAAGAGAATCCTAACTCAACATGTCTTAAAACTAAACTCATAACGTCTTAAGAAAATAAACATTTAACTTAGCCAAAGTGGCAACTTAAATCTGAACATAAGACAATAACAAGATAATGACGAATGGACTAACATCTGACTGACTGTCTATGAAGTCTCTAAAACAACTGAGATGGATGTTGGGACAAACCCCACGACATCCTAATGAACTAACAAAGTAACTAAAAGCAATAAAAGGAGTCCTCCGAAATGCAAAAAGGCTCACCAACTGACTCTGGAGTGCTCACTGGATCAACGATGTGCTGGATGCCGATCCTAGTTACCTGTATCTGCATCATAATAAGATCCAGGCCAACTGGCATAAGTACATTGAATGTACGAGTATGCGAGTTGGAATGCTAAACACATTCCAAAAAGTACTAAAAAGCACTAAAGGAATCATCTAAAAAGTATGACCCTTTTCTACCCATGATGGATACATGGTTTATGGGGGCTGTGAGTTGTCTGAACTCTCCCCCATATCGGTGCTCAATACTACTCCCAACAATCTGATATTAGCTCTTATGTTTAAAACATACTTCTTTCTATGGTTTGAGATTAGTTCTCAAAAAACATAGCTCAAAGTCTATCTTGGAAATCAAAGTTTCCTCTCTTGCTTCATTTAGAAAGAGATTACTCTTTTCTGAAAACCATCCCGAAGGCTCTTTGGAAATCAAGGTTTCCTTTCTTATTTAAATGTGAAAACATTTTAAACTCTTGGGAATACTTAGTTCCCTTATAGCTTTTTGAGAAATGAACTGAACTCTTTACTCTTTGCTTAACTTGAAATTTAAGTCTTAAAACAAAGTTAAAACGTTTATGAAAGACTTTTGAAAACTTTATAAACTTCTCTTGACTTGCTTCTTAACTTCTAGACTTGACTTTTAACTTCTCTTGATTTTGATCCTAACTTTTATTGAATTGGATTATGGATTCAAGGTTCATGATCTCATGCTTGTGGATGATTTCATGATGTTTAAATGTATCTAAGAGTGTTGGAATCAACTAAGAAAACTAGGTACATTGCTAAGGAACAAGATTGAAAAGATGGGGAACGAATGGGGAGAACTGTTGTCCCTGGCGCTTTGAGAGGCGCGGGGCGCCAGCCCTCAATATTTAGAGACCAGTCTGGGGCGCGCTGGCTGGCACGGCGCTCCAAGGGTGAAGATTCAGAGCCCCTTTTGGGGCGCGCTGGCTGGCGCGACGGCCCATCCCTATCCCCAGGTGTTTGACGATTTTCCTTCTCCGTTTTTCATCTCTAAACCGTCTAAACTTCAATGATTCCTTCCCCAAATACTTAGAATCATTTGTACCCTCAATATACATCAGATTCTACTCGAAAAACACAACTAACAACATGAATCAATCTTAAGAAAACTCCAACAACACAACCCACAAGAATTGAAACGAATTTCATCAAGAACTCAAGAATTTACTTTCAAATCTAATAACTTCGCTGAAATTGAATCATGATTGGCGCATGGTTGAACTAACCCAATGCTATGTGATCTCACATACCTTGTAGGGATCACCCCCGATGAAATCCATAAGCTAAACTCGACGATTCCTGCTCCTTCTCCTCTTTTCTCCTCTTCTTTTCTCTTCTCATTTTCTCTTCAAAACCCTAATTCTTTTGTGAAAGGAATAAACGGAACCAATTCAGTTTTGACCCTTTATTAATCCACTAAAACGAATTAAAATAATAGGGTATGGAAAATACCAAAATACTCTTTAAAAATCCGGGTTGGACTTTCCTTATTCCAATAACCCAACTTCCAAAGGGCATAACTCACTCATACGAACTCGGAATCACGTAAACTCAGCGGCGTTGGAAAGATAATTCCGATATATTTCCTACAATATCTGGAAGTACCTTTAAATCATCCTGAGTTAGAAGTTATGGCCGTTTGAAGTTGACCAAAAACTCACTTTTCCTAACTTGACTAAATTTTCAGATTTTCATTCTTTCCAAAAATGACTATTTCCAATTATTAGCTTCTTCCTAGTTATTTCAAATTGCGAGATGTTACAATATTGCCCCCTTGGGAACATTCATCCTCGAATGAGATTACTCTGACTAGACTAAGGGTGTAATATGCAACATTCAGTTCAAGCACCCACAAGCAAATGCAAAACAACATGCCAACTCATAAATAAATACTAAGAAGGATTAGTACCTTAATTCGGAACTTCTCCGGATTTGAAGAGATGTGGATATCTATTCTTCATATCCTCCTCAGCTTCTCAAGTAGCTTCTTCAACAAATTGGTTCCTCCAAAGGACTTTTATTGATGCTACCTCTTTTGTTCTCAACTTGCGAACTTGGCGAACTAGAATTTGAACCGGAATCTCTTCATAAGATAAACTATCTTTGATCCCAATATCTTGAGTTGGTATGATCAATAAAGGATCACCCATGCACTTCTTCAACATAGAAATGTGAAACACCGGATGAACCACGACTAACTCTTGTTGTAGCTCCAACTCATAAGCTACATTACCTACCTTTTCGATATTCTGTAAGGGTCAATATACTGGGGACTAAGCTTCCCCATTTTACCAAATCTCATAACACCTTTCATGGGTGAAGCTTTAAGATATACCCAATCATCTACTTCAAACTCTAACTCCCTTCTCCCAACATCAATGTAGGATTTCTGACAACTCTGTGCCGTTTTTCAACCTCCCTTGAATCACTTTCACCTTCTCCATAGCTTGATGAACCAAATCTGGTCCAATCAACCCTGCTTCACCAGCTTCAAACCATCCAATAGGAGATCTGTATGTTCTCCTATAAAGAGTTTCATAAGGAGCCATTTGGATGCTCGAGTGGTAACTGTTGTATTAAGCAAACTCAATGAGAGGTAGGTGATCATCCCAATAACCTTTGAAAATGATCACACACGCCCTCAACATATCCTCTAAGGTCTGAATGGTGTGCTCTGCTTGCCCTAGGCTTGGCAGAGGGACCGGGTCGGCCCGCCCCTGCCCGCGACCGGTTCGAGAACCGGCTTGCCGGACCCGGTCCCGTATGTTTTTGCGGGTTGGGAGGGGATCGGGATAGGGGATCGGTTCACCCTTTGGTCCCGGTCGAACCGGCCAGGCTGAACCGGCCGGTTTCACGGGATCCCCTCAATTGTTTTTTTTTTTCGTGTTTTTAAATTATATCCGTTGGGGACCATTGGGGTAACGGCTAGTGGGCTCCCCAACAAATTTATTTACCTTTTTTACTTCCCCAACACCCCTACCACCCTCTACCACCCCCTACTTTTAAAACTTTAATTTAAACCCTCAAGTTATCATAAATACACTTTAATCCATTTTTAATATTATAAATACCCCTCTATCTCTTATTATTTCTTACAAAATCATCTATTCTCTCATCTATTTTCTATATCCTCTCAATCTTAAGTCTCAATTTTTTATTCCATTTAAGTCTCATATTATATCATAATAGTGATAATACATATATTTCAATTCTAAATTTTCATATTATATCATAATATATATAATTCTCATATTTGCTATCAAGTA
>NW_006238933.1:3958910-3967386 GCF_000226075.1 Solanum tuberosum | reverse complement strand
TTTGAAATTTGAAATTTGAAATTTGAAATTTGAAATTTGAAATTTGAAATTTGAAATTTGAAATTTGAAATTTGAAATTTGAAATTTGAAATTTGAAATTTGAAATTTGAAATTTGAAATTTGAAATTTGAAATTTGAAATTTGAAATTTGAAATTTGAAATTTGAAATTTGAAATTTGAAATTTGAAATTTGAAATTTGAAATTTGAAATTTGAAATTTGAAATTTGAAATTTGAAATTTGAAATTTGAAATTTGAAATTTGAAATTTGAAATTTGAAATTTGAAATTTGAAATTTGAAATTTGAAATTTGAAATTTGAAATTTGAAATTTGAAATTTGAAATTTGAAATTTGAAATTTGAAATTTGAAATTTGAAATTTGAAATTTGAAATTTGAAATTTGAAATTTGAAATTTGAAATTTGAAATTTGAAATTTGAAATTTGAAATTTGAAATTTGAAATTTGAAATTTGAAATTTGAAATTTGAAATTTGAAATTTGAAATTTGAAATTTGAAATTTGAAATTTGAAATTTGAAATTTGAAATTTGAAATTTGAAATTTGAAATTTGAAATTTGAAATTTGAAATTTGAAATTTGAAATTTGAAATTTGAAATTTGAAATTTGAAATTTGAAATTTGAAATTTGAAATTTGAAATTTGAAATTTGAAATTTGAAATTTGAAATTTGAAATTTGAAATTTGAAATTTGAAATTTGAAATTTGAAATTTGAAATTTGAAATTTGAAATTTGAAATTTGAAATTTGAAATTTGAAATTTGAAATTTGAAATTTGAAATTTGAAATTTGAAATTTGAAATTTGAAATTTGAAATTTGAAATTTGAAATTTGAAATTTGAAATTTGAAATTTGAAATTTGAAATTTGAAATTTGAAATTTGAAATTTGAAATTTGAAATTTGAAATTTGAAATTTGAAAGTTAAAATTTGAAATTTGAAATTTGAAAACTTAAGCATTTTTTATTAGCTAAAAATGTTATTGAAAACTAAATAAACTAAAAATGCTATTCAATAACATATAATTTCAATATAAATAAATAAACATATAAAAAAAATAAAAATCCCACGTCCCGTCCCATCCCGTCCCATCCCGTATATATAGTGGGACGGGATGGGACGAATTTTTATCCCCCCAATCCCAGTCCCCACAAAATCCCGGCCAAAATGACCCCCGTCCCATCCCATCCCCCAGTCCCCGTCCCCGTCCCCCTGCCAGCCCTAGCTTGCCCATCAGTTTGAGGATGAAAAGCAGTACTCAAGTTCACCTTTGAACCCAAGCCTTTCTGGAATGACTTCCAAAACTGTGCATTAAATTGCGCGCTTCTGTCTGAAATATGGAGATCGGAACTCCATGAAGTCTAACTACTTCTTGAAGATATAACTTGGCATAGTCCTCTGCTGTATGGGTGGTCTTCACCGGCAAAAAGTCGGCTGATTTTGTCATTCTGTCGACAATCACCCAAATAGAATCATGCTGCCTGCGAGACCTTGGTAAACCTGTGATGAAATCCATATTAATCATCTCCCACTTTCATTTTAGAAGTTCTATATTCTGAGCCATACCACCGGGCCTTTGGTGCTCCACTTTAACTTGTTAGCAATTTGGGCACTTAGCAACAAATTCTGCAATGCCCTTCTCCATACCATTCCACCAATACACATCTCTCAAATCACGATACATCTTTGTGGAACCCGGATGAATGGAATATCTGGAGCTATGAGCTTCCTCCATGATCCTCTCTTGGAGTCCATCCACCATTGGTACACACAATCTACCTTGATACCTCAATACGCCATCTCTCCCTTGTTCAAAATCTAATATTTTTTGCTTGTGAGCATTTACCTTCAATTCAAGCAATATGGGATCTTGGTCTTGCTTTTCTTTCACTTCTAACACTAATGAAGATTCATGCCCATTCATCACCACTATTCCTCCTTCTGTAGAATCCATCAGTTAGACTCCCAAGCGTGTAAGTCTATGCACATCTTTTGCTAACTCTCTCTTTTCTTCTTCAACATGAGCGGTACTACCCATACACAACCTGCTTAAAGCATCAGCAACAACATTAGCCTTACCTGGGTGGTAAAGAATACTCATGTAATAATCCTTGAGTAATTCTAACCACCTCCTTTGTCTGAGATTAAGCACTTTCTGAGTGAACACATATTGAAGACTATTGTGATCAGTGAATACATCAACATGAACACCATATAAATAATGACGCCATATCTTTAAAGCAAATACTACGGCAACCAATTCTAAGTCATGGGTTGGGTAATTCTTCTCATGAACTTTCAACTATCTAGAGGCATAAGCTATAACCTTGCCATTCTGCATTAACACGCAACCCAAATCAACTCTAGACGCATCACAATACACAACAAAGCCTTGCGTACCTTATGGCAAAGTCAATACTGGGGCAGTAGTCAACCTCTTTATCAATTCCTGAAAGCTTTTCTCACAAGCTTCAGACCATTGAAAATTCACAGTTTTCTGAGTTAACTTAGTCAAAGGGGATGAAATAGATGAGGACACCTCTATGAACCTTCTATAATAGTCAACTAATCCCAAGAAGCTCCATATATCAGTTGGAGATGTGGGTCTAGGCCAATTCTGCACTGCCTCAATCTTTTGGGTATCAACCTAATTCCATCAACAGAAACTATGTGGCCTAAGAACGCCACAGACTCAAGCCAAAACTCACAGTTAGAGAACTTAGCATATAACTCCTTATCTTTCAAAGTCTGAAGAACTATTCTGATATGGCTAGCACGATCTTCTTCATTCCTTGAATAGATTAGTATGTCATCAATGAAGACGAATAACAAACATATCTAAATAAGGTTTGAAAACTCTATTCATAAGGTCCATAAACGTTACAGGTTCATTAGTTAAACCGAACGACATGACCAGAAACTCATAATGACCATAATGGGTCCTATATGCTGTCTTGGGAATATCACATTCCCTTACTTTCAATTGATGGTGGCCAAATCTGAGGTCTATTTTCGAAAAATAAGAAGCACCCTGAAGCTGATCGAAAAGATCATCAATTCTCGGAAGATGATACTTATTCTTGATGGTAACCTTGTTCAACTGGCGATAATCTATACACATTCTAAGGGAACCATCCTTCTTCCTCACAAATAAGATCGGAGCCCCCAAGATGAGACACTTGGTCGAATAAAGCCCTTATCTAAGAGATCCTTTAACTGCTCTTTAAGCTCTTTCAACTCTGCTGGTGCCATTATATATGGAGGAATAGATATAGGACGAGTATCTGGGAAAATATCTATACCGAAGTCTATATCTCTCTCAGGAGGGACTCCGGGTAGATCAACTGGAAAGACTTTTGGAAACTCTTTTACTACAAGAACTAACTGGATAGGAGGTATCTCAACACTAGAGTCATTAACTCGGACTAAGTGATAGACACACCTCTTAGAAACTAACTTCCTTGCCTTAAGGTACGAAATGAAACGACCCTTAGGCACTGTTGAACTACTTTTCCACTCTAAGACTGGCTCATTTGGAAACTGAAACTTGACAACTCGAGTTCTACAATCAACTGAGGCATAACATGCATGAAGCTAGTCTATACCAAGAATGACATCAAAATCTACCATGTCTAACTCAATTAAATCAACCATGGTACTCTTGTGATTGACGAAAATAGGACAATCACGATAGACTCTCTCTACTAGAATAGACTCACTAACAGGTGTACAAACACTGAATGGTTCACTAAGTTTCTCAGGAATCACATCAAAATTCATAGCTACATAAGGAGTTACAAAAGATAAACTCACTCCTGGGTCTAGCAAAGCATAAATAGTAAAGTCAAAGACTTGGATCATACAAGTGACAACATCTGGAGAATTCTCTTGCTCTTGGGGACTGTTGATAGAATATAAGCGGTTTGTTCCTCCGCCAGTACTGGAAGTAGCCCCTTTAGGTGCAACCTTGTCTGGTGGAGTAACTGTAGAAGACTAGGCTCTATTTCCCCCATTACCATTACCCTACTTGTTTTTTGGACATTCTCGCATGAAGTGACCATTCTGACCACACTTGAAACAACCAGTGGAGCCCTCACGACATGTACCTGAGTGGTTCCTATTACACTTAGCACAGGCAGGAGTCTTACTACCCCCTTGCGCCATGCTACTTTGAGAATAAGCAGGCTTAACTCTGAAATTCTGACTATTGTACTCACCTTTCTTCTTAGGTGCAGGTGCACTAGCAGATGATGGATAAGGTCCCTTCTGTTTCTGTTGGAAGGATGACCGGTTGGCATTACTCTTCTGCTGTCCGGACTTGTTCCCTGTCTTAGCTCTCTTGTTATTAAACTCTTCTCTATCCCTTAGCTTCTCTTCCTCAACCTGCTGCACATATACCATTAACCTTGAGATATCCATGTCACCTATCAACATTGCAGCCCTACCTTCCTTACTCAACAGACGAGCCAACCGAGCTACAAACAAGCTCATTCTACTCCTTATGTCCGCAACTGAAGCATAACGGGATAGTTGGGTGAACTTTAACCCATACTCATAAACACTCAAAGAACCTTGCTTAAATGTGAGGAACTCTCGTACCTTAGCCTCTTTCAGTTCTCGAGGAAAGAAACTCCCCAAGAAAGCCTCCTCAAAACAAGCCCAACTCGCAGGTGCTGCATCCTCAGCTCTACCCTCTTTCCACTGATCAAACCAAGTCCTAGCAACATTCTTTAGTTGATATGCAACTAGTTCAACCCGCTCAGTATCGGTAACATGCATGACCTCAAATACCTTCTTCAGTTCCTCAATAAAATTATCTAAATCCTCAATGCTCGAACCCGTGAAACTTGGAGGATTCATCCTCAAGAACTCTCAGATCCTAGAATTATCAACCATTTCATATCTAGCTCCTCTTTGTTGCCCAGCTTGGTTGGTCACAACTTGGCTCAACATCCGGATAGCTTCATGAAACTCAACATTGGTTACTTCTCCTTGAGGTTGCACTTCAAGTGCATTTGGTAACTTTTGTTCCTCAACATTATGTCTAGCAGGATGACCTCTGACAGCTCTTCGTGGAGACATGATTATCTGAAAACGCGCGCAAGCATGAATTTGAAGGAAACTTTTTAGAGATAAAACTTTAACGCACGAAATGAGTGTGAAAGAAGTGAGAATTTTTCCTAAATATTGCAGCCTCCTAATTATAGATGTGGCACGCTTCACACCGATAACTAGGACTCTATAGACACAGTTTCATAGACTCCCTAGGACTCCTGAACTCTGTGCTCTGATACTAAGTTTGTCACGCTCCGAGCCTACACCCTGGGTGGAATTGGCACTCGAGAATCATTGCTGGCCCCAAGAGAACCCTTGACCAGGCTTACTTACTCAGCGGAAGACTCAGACATAAGAAAGAGAATCCCAATACAAGATAACTCAACATGACTCAAAACTAAACTCATAATGTCTTAAGAAAACAAACATTTAACTTAGCCAAAGTGGCAACTCAAATATGAACATAAGCCAATAACAGGATAATGACGAATGGACTAACATCTGACTGACTGTCAATGAAGCCTCTAAAACAACTGAGATGGATGTCGGGACAAACCCCACGACATCCTAATGAACTAACAAAGTAACTGAAAGCAATAAAATGAGTCCTCCAGAATGCAAAGAGGCTCACCAACTGACTCTAGAGTGCTCACTGGATCAACCATGCACTGGATGGCGATCCTAGTTACCTGTATTTGCATCATAATAAGATGCAGGACAATTGGCATCAGTACATTGAATGTACGAGTGTGCCAGTTGGAATGTTAAACACAACATAGGCTTGAAAGGAATCTGAAGAACTTACCTGGCTCAACTCAACTCAACTCAACATAACTGAACTCATTTCAATATAAAACAGTTTAAAACAAGTGCAATATAAAGAAAAGCTATTTAAAACATGATGTCAACTCTGTGTGTATGCAAAAATACATATAACTTTGAGATGTATGTAAAGATACAAATAAACTATGTATTTAAGAATACAATTACTTTTGTAGGAGTTTTTCTAACCAACAACCATCACGTAAGAGCTATTGTAATGATACATCGTTTTACCTCACGCTGCCAGGGCCGTCCTATACCTTGCCGGAGGTATAGAACCTAAACTACTAAGTGGATCCACTAGTCTATGCTAAAAATCATTAAAGGAATCATCTAAAAAGTATGACCCTTTTCTACCCATGATGGCTACATGGTTTATGGGGGCTGTGAGTTGTCTGCACTCTCCCCCATATCGGTGCTCAATACCACTCCCAAAAATATGATATTAGCTCTTATTTTTAAAACAGACTTCTTTCTGTGGTTTGAGATTAGTGCTAAAAAAACTTAGCTCAAAGGCTATCTTGGAAATCAAAGTTTCCTCTCTTGCTTCATTTAGAAAGCGATTACTCATTTCTAAAAACTAGACCGAAGGCTCTCTAGAAATCAAGGTTTCCAAACTTGTTTAAATGTGAAAACATTTTAAACTCTTGGGAATACTTAGTTCCCTTATAGCTTTTTGAGAAATGAACTAAACTCTTTAGTCTTTGCTTAACTTGAAACTTAAGTCTTAAAACAAAGTTAAAACATTTGTGAAAGACTTTTGAAAACTTTATAAACTTCTCTTGACTTGTTTCTTAACTTCTAGGCTTGACTTTTAACTTCTCTTGACTTTGATACTAACTTTCCTTGAAATGGATTATGGATTCAAGATTCATGATCTCATGTTTATGGATGATTTCATGATGTTTAAATGTACCTAAGAGTGTTGGAATCAACTAAGAAACATAGGTACATTACTAAGGAACAAGTGCGAAAAGATGGGGAACAAATGGGGAGAACTGGCGTCCCTGGCGCTCTGAGAGGCGCGGGAGCCAGCCCTCAATATTCAGAGACCAGTCTGGGGCTGGCACGGCACCCCAAGGGTGAAGATTAAGAGCCCCTTTTGGGGTGCACTGGCTGGCGCGACGCCCCACCCCTATCTCCAGGTGTTTGACGACTTTTCTTCTCCATTTTTCATATCTAAACCCTCTAATATTCAATGGTTCCTTCCCAAAACACTTAGAATCATTTGTACCCTCAATATACATCAGATTCTACTCGAAAAACACAACTAACAACTTGAATCAATCTGAAGAAAACTCTAACAACACAACCCACAAGAATTCAAACGAATTTCATCAAGAACTCAAGGATTTACTTTCAAATCTAATAACTTCGCTGAAATCGAATCATGATTGGTGTGTGGGTGAACTAACCCAATGCTATGCGATCTCACATACCTTGTAGGGATCACCCTCGGCGAAATCCACAAGCTAAACTCGATGATTCTTACTCCTTCTCCTTTTCTTTTCTCTTCAAAACCGTAACTCTTTTTTGAAAGGCATAAAATGAACCAATTCCATTTTGACCCCTAATTAATCCACTAAAACGAATTGAAATAATAGGGTATGGAAAAGACCAAAACATCCTTTAAAAATCCGGGTTGAACTTTAGTTATTCCAACAACCCAACTTCCAAAGGGCATAACTCACTCATACAAACTCGGAATCGTGCAAACTCAGCGGCGTTGGAAGGATAATTCCAAGATATTTCCTACCATATCTGGAAGTACCTCTAAATCATCCTGAGTTAGAAGTGATGGCCGTTTGAATTTGACCAAAAACTCACTTTTCCTAACTTAACAAAATTTCTAGATTTTCATTCTTTCCAAAAATGACTATTTCCAATTATTAGCTTCTTCCTAGATATTTCAAATTGCGATATGTTACAGGCGGTGAAGGATGCGCACCATATCTATTCAATGTTCAAGTCGGTGGAAACTTCTGTTGAAAGATATTTACATTTAATTCGCATCTATTCGGAGGTGAAAGATGTGCACCATATCTATTCAATGTTCAAGTTGGTGGAAACTTGTGTTGAATGATATTTGCATTTAAGTCATATCTATTTCGAGGTGAAGGATGTGCACCCTATCTATTCAACGTTCAAGTCAATGGAAACTTGCGTTGAAAGATATTTGCATTTAAGTCGCATCTATTCGGACGTGAAGGATGTGCACCCTATCTATTCAACATTTAAGTCGGTGGAAACTTTCATTGAAATATATTTGCATTTAAGTCGCATCTATTTGGAGGTGAAGGATGTGCACCCTATCTATTCAACGTTCAAGTCGGTGGAAACTTACGTTGAAGGATATTTGCATTTAAGTCGTATCTATTCGGAATTGAAGGATGTGCACCCTATATATTCAAAGTTCAAGTCGATGGAAACTTGCATTGAAAGATATTTGTATTTAAGTTGCATCTATTCAGAGGTGAAGGATGTGCACCCTATCTATTCAACGTTTAAGTCGGTGGACACTTGCATTGAAAGATATTTGCATTTAGGTCGCATCTATTTAGAGGTGAAGGATGTGCACCCTAT
>NW_006238933.1:3926959-3958810 GCF_000226075.1 Solanum tuberosum | reverse complement strand
AGCACATTTTCGGGCATTTTTGGGGTCGTTTCATGCACCCTATCTATTCAACGTTCAAGTCGATGGAAACTTGCATTGAAAGATATTTTCATTTAAGTCGCATCTATTCAGAGCTGAAGGATGTGCACCCTATCTATTCAACGTTCAAGTCGGTGGAAACTTGCGTTGAAGATATTTGCATTTAAGTCGCATCTATTCAAAGTTGAAGGATGTGCACCCTATCTATTTAACGTTCAAGTTGGTGGAAACTTGCGTTGAAAGATATTTGCATTTAAGTCGCATCTATTCGAAAGTGAAGGATGTGCACCCTATCCATTCAACGTTCAAGTCGGTGGAAACTTGCATTGAAAGATATTTGCATTTAAGTCGCATCTATTCGGAGGTGAAGGATGTGCACCCTATCTATTCAACGTTCAAGTCGGTGGAAACGTGCGTTGAAAGATATTTGCATTTAAGTTGCATCTATCCGGAGGTGAAGGATGGGCACCCTATCTATTCCACGTTCAAGTTGGAGGAGACTTGTGTTGAAAGAAGTTTTATTCGTTATACTGATGGACATACATTCAAAATCCTACCGATGGATCATTATCTTTTTCATTCTTCCTGCCGATGGACATACATTCAAAATCTTACCGATGGATCATCTTTTTTCATTCATCCTACTGATGGACATACATTCAAAATCTTATCGATGGATCATCATCTTCGTTCGTCCTACCGATGGACATGCTTTTTTATCCTACTAATGGATCATCTTCATTTGTTGTATCATAAGAGATGCTACCCTTTTCTCTATAATTTTGTCTCTACTAATGAGTTTCATCTTTGTTTTTTCGAGAACATCCAAGAGGATGCATTTTTAGTTGAGTCACAGGTGCATACTACTTCATCAAGGACACAACACAGCGTGGAACCTTTTGGAGGCAAGTCCGGGATCGAGTCCCACCACATTCCAACCACACTTTTTATATAAAGGTCATGTGTTCGGCCAAAATCGGGTTTGTCAATTTTTGTTGTCCACGATTTCTTTCATCAATCATATCCAATGAAAAGGATAGCCGTTGACACCCAATTTTGGCTTAACATTTTCAAAATTCGTAACTTTTAAGTTTTATTTATTTAATAGTTCCAAATAATTTTTTTTATAATTTTAAATAAGTTTATCGATAACTATCCTTATTCATTAAAATTTAGGATTTTTTATCAGTTAATTTTAAAATTGCATTTTTACATGTCATTAGTTACGTTCATTATATATATATATATTTGTTACATTTGTTAATATTCATTTTGATATTTTACACATCCTAGAAATTTATTCAAATACGGATAAAATTTGCATACACAGATTGACCTATAATTTTGGGCCGCAATTCCAAGCCCACAATTTGAGCCCATTGCATAATTATTTTCCTATTTATGTTTTGATTAGGTCAAAAAATAAGTGCGGGAAAAAGTAGGAAAAAGTGGGAAAAGGTGGGAAGAAAAAGTTGGGGAAAAAGTTAAAGAAAAAGGTGGTGGAATAAATTTTAGGGAGGGGGTCTCTTTTGAAATTGCTCGGAGTGTTCATAATTTTCCGGTGACAAGCTCACCGGAGTTCCGCCGGAATTCCGCAAGTCCACCACCCCTTGGCCGAAAAAATCTCCAAAATTTATCATATTTTCCTTTCACCATCCTCTAAAAAAATTCGCAAACATTCATCCTTATCCATAGCCAAACTACGTAGATCTAAGAAAAACCAAACCTAAATCTTCACATTTTTCTTTAAATTTACGAAGTTCCGGTCATCTCCATCCTAAACCCTCTACATAAATATGTAGAGTTCTTCAAGGGCTATCCTTTGATATAAATTTTATGTTCAAAATCCGCCAAAAACATTTTCCAGAGAAGTTTTCCGGCGAGTCCACCACTACCATATCAACCGCGAACCAGTCCTCTTCCCCTCTCCCCTTTACATTTTTTCGTTTTAGCCAATGAACTCCAAACTCCGACGGATTCTCCACATCGCGAGCAACTGCAACCATGAATTTCTAGATCACCAACAGAACGGTGAGCAGCAACAACCAAGCGGTCACTGCCTCTATCTTCTTCCACATCGGAATCCAAAAAAATCCCAACATTCAACGCAGAAACGTGACCAGCAGCTCCAAACTCCGGTAACCCTTTTAACTTCACATTTTTATGTTTATCTATGTCTATTTTTATTTGTTCTTATTGTTTTACTTTTTGACAATTGTTTTCATGTTCATTTTTCTTACCCTTTTCTTTATGTCCATGGTTATTCACCCAAATATCATTGTGGCTTCCTTTTGCTTTAACTAATATGTTGTTGTTATTTTAGTTGTTATTATTTTATTATGATTTTTTATGGTCCAAGACAATAATTTTTATTTTATTTGGTTACTGTTGTTGTTTTAGTTTTATCATTGTTTAATGTTATTTAATTCCCTATTACCTCGTTATGGAAGTGTTTGTTTTCTATGAGTGTTGAATGATTTATTTACTATTTGCTTAGTGTGATTTTGACCTTGAATCATTTTGTTTCCTCCTAATTTTATTTTTCATGTTGTTGTTATATCAAACTTGATTGCTGCTTGCTAGTTGCTTCGCACAATTTTTAGATTATTTTTAATACGGTTCATACAATTTAGTGTTTGAAGTGTAAGTTAAAATTGGCCAATGAAGAAATTACCGTCGATTTCCAAGCCTTTCCATATTAATAAGACGGATTTTTATTTTTAAGTCATTAGTTGAGTTATTCATTTTTATTTAGTACTAACACTTTTACTAAGTGTCTGTACAGGTACACGGAGCTGCTTCCCATTGAATATATTCGAACGGAGTTCGAATTATAATTTTCATTTATTATTTTGTATATATTGATGTTAGACAAATTTTAGGCCGTGTCTTATATTATTGGGTGTATACACAATATTTCTTCTGCAGGCTCTTACTAGAAAATAGGGTAGGTTTGGGCCAAAGCACAAATTTATCCAAAGCAGCTGTTCGGCTCAAAATCAGCCCAGGCAGATAGACTTCTGATTTTGGGCCCAATAGGCCCATTTTTGGGTATTTTTTAACAATCAAGAAATTTTACTATTATTGAATATTTGACATATTTTTTGTCTACTAATTCTAACCCTTTTATTTGATTTTGTTTAATTTAATTGAATCTCCCAAAAGTCGAACCATATTCTTTATGTTAGTTTATTTTTAATAAAATTCATTTTATCGACTCTTATACTTTTATTGTAACTTTAGTCAAAACTTTTTATTTATTCTTCATTTAATTTAAAATAGTTTTCATACTTTTAGTTAATAAAATCGGTGTAAATTATTATTAAAATGATTCAAATAAATCCAATTTTGTTAAAATTTTAATCACCTGTAATTAATTTAAAATATTCTAATTAGAGTCCCCCTTTTCTTAAAAATTAAAAAATTGTTCTTTTAACTATTTTCTCAAAGTTAATCAAATATTGTAATTTTTTTTTTATGTTAAATCATCTTTTTTTTCTAAAAAAATTTAGTCAAAATATATATTAACCAAGTCATAGGATAACCGCGTGTTAGCGAACTCTTCAAATGACTTAAAAACCTTCTTGAAGCGTAAATAAGAACCTCTTACTCATTTTCTTTAAATTTTTAAAGACATAATCTATTAGAGTCTTTTTAGATTAAGTTTTCTTAAATTCTTTAAAAAATTAAGTGGCGACTCTTTTCTAAGTACTTTTCTCAAATTGTATTATACTTAGAACATTTCAAAAGGTTATTTTTCTTAAGGTTAGTAAAATTACGGCATAACAGATTCTACACTTGCTGCACTCTTTTGTGGTGTAAATTGAATTTCAAATTCGAGCGATTTTCTTGTAGATTTGAGTTTGAGTTTGGATTATGTTGGAGTTGTGGTAAGCTGCTTGGATATTCTTTGGCCCACATCTTTATCTATCTTTAATTATTAGGTTGTTTTGGTATTCTAATAAAAATTTCTTAAGTTCTGGCGGACCATACGCTAAGGAGGAATAGAAATAGGTTGCGTATCTGGGAGAAGATCAATATCAAAGACTATTTCCCTTTCGAGAGGAATACCAGGTAGATCATCTGAGAACACTTTCAGAAATTCATTAACAACGGGGACCTATCAACAAAAGCAACCTTAAACTTTTCTCAATCAAGAGGACTCGCATCAATCGCCCTTTCTTCCTTCCATTGTTTAAACCAAACTTGAGCAACACCCTTAAGTTGATAAGCATGCAATTCAGTCTTTTCCACCAAAGTCACTTCCATGATCATCAAAATATTATATACCTCATCAATGAACTCTTGAGAATCTTCCTCAACTTCGGAAACATGAAACTCCGGGGGATTCATTCTAATGAAGTCCCTCACTCTAGTTGCCGCCGTACCCACATTTGGGGTCACGGGGACCATAACCTCCCTATTGACTTGAGTAGTTATAGCTTGAGCCAATACTTAAAAAATGGCTCCCAATTTGGCATGAGTCACTTCCTCGGTCAAAGGGCTGACCAGAATTTGATGAGCTTCGTGTTCCATATTCTCACCCACATTCCTTCTAACGTATTCCCTTCGAGGGGCCATATCCTTAAAAGCAATGGATAAGGATTAGGAGAGACATATAAAGTTACACTCTATCGCATGACTTTCGAATGATGAAAGAATTGGAGTTTCCTAAACATCTTATAGTCTTTTATTCATAAATGTGACACACTTCACAGTCATGAACAAGACTGTACTCGATGTGGCTTGTGAGACATCCTAGGACCTTTCTAAACCTTGTTCTCTAAATACCAAGATTGTCACGACTCAAAGTATACCCTAGACGTAACATGGAGTATAGGACCCGTAGAGGTCCTACATAATCCACTTAGCATACATTATACAAGATAATATAAATAAATATTTCAAAGTCATAGTCTTACATCATAAAAAAGTTTGACAAAGTGGATGTCTAACATAAGTCTCAACTAGCCATCTATTACATCATAAGGAAAGTGATTGAGACATAATCCATACATCGCATACAAAGTCTGAAAACTAAAATAAAGAAAGCAATAAATGTGTCTCGATCCTCGAAACATGAGGACTTACCAATTCTTGAGCGTCCAAAGATCAACTAGCCACGAGTGTGAGAGGTAGGAGCATCAGAACCTATATTAGTGAAACAATGTAGGTACACGTATGCGTACATGAAATGTATTAAGTATGACATAAATGCATAAGAGTTATGAAATCATGCTAAAAAGACTTTACATGGCATGTAATGACCAAGCTAAATCACAAGATAAAAGGTTAGAAAACATAAGTCATAATCATGGTTAATGCAAGCTTAACATTTTTGAAATACTTGTGAGATACTTTAGAAGTAATCTTAGTTCATTATTGGGGGAAGTTTACCTTGTAACCGACATAGACCATAAGAGCTATAACATGGAATCCGGTGTCTATCCCACACTGAAAAAAGAGATTGTCCTACTTTCCAAGGTAAAGACCATACATATTAGTTTAGGTGAATCAACTAACTATGTCTTTGTAAGACAAATCCTATGGCGACACATAGTTATGGGACAATAAGATTGTTACTAAAGACTTAATCTTTACTAACGGGAGAGACCTTATCTCAGTATCCTCTCAGTGCTAAGTATAAATCCCACATAATAGTCATTAAACATATTCATCATATGTTTCATGGAAAGACATAGTTAAGCAATCAATTCTATCTAAAGTTCATTTAGAATAGCTCCTTAATCTTGATTCAACTTACATGAGAAAACCTTACAGCCTTATGAATCCTTTGGTGAGAAAACCTTTCACAATCATGTTCTTATTATTATGTGAGAAAGCCTATCACAACAAGTGATACTACTCTCAAAGCATCCTCAAATAATTTACATCAACTTCATAAAAACATGATATCTTCATAAGTTCATCTTTCATAGTTCATAAGCTTCATCATGTGTTCATAGACTAAAAATCATGGATCATACATGGGTTCATATGAATTCAACTCAAAATCATGTAAATACTTTGAATTCATGCATTAGAAGATAAGAAACAAGTAATTGAAAAGAACACATGAAGATTTAATAAAACCCCAACTTTGAATTGGGAATCTAACTTTGTAAAACTTGAAGATTTTAGGAACCCTATGGAGGAAAGGACTCCATAGGTGAAGGATAACATACCTTAGTAATCAATGTCCACAATCTATGGTGAATTGGAGTTCTTAAAGTGAAACCCTTCTTCTTCTTCTTCCTTAGCTTTAGAGAGAAAATTTTGGGGATGAGCTTGGAGGGAAATTATGATTTAGGTGAATGATTTATAATGGATAGTTTTAGAACTTAATTCACTTATATAGGTCTTGAAATAAGGGTTAAAACAACATAGTTTAGGTGTTAAACATATAAGGGAAATACTAAAATGACCCTAGCTTAAAAGTGTACATGGTGACTTGAAAAGGAAGGTAGGGCGATCCTTTAAAGGCACCACTGACCGTTTAAGGAACCGTCCAGGAGACCCCCTCCTTGGAAGCCCCTAAAAGACTGGGCTAACTCACCTAAATGGGTCGTACAACCTTATACTAGCCACTTAGGGAGCCATCCAGGTGACCTTGAGTCCTGACAGCCCTAAACGGCCAATCCAGTTTCCTTAAACAATCAGCGGTGTCTTAAACGAACCGTTTAGGGTCTCGTGAAAGGTCCTTGACCTGTTTTAGGCCTGTGGACTTGCTCATTAGGTCATTTTAACCTTTCTAAAGTCTGAGGTGTTACAGATGTTCACTATTTTAGATGAAATTATTAAATTTTTATTAAGTATTTTGAATGCATTATATTTATTACACAATTCAAGATATTCACACAATTTTTCATCAATTTCATGTCAAATTTTAGCTACATTATATGAAATTTGTCGCTATAATTTCTTACAAATTTGTAGCAAAACATACATAAGTGACACACAAATGATAATATGTATACATATCTTTATAAAAATAAAGAACTTTTTAGCTACAATTTATATCTCATATGAAGTGTGAAATTTTAGATATGAAAATTTAAATTTATAGTTATACATATACTTCTATAATTGCCTCGTAGAAAGAACATAGCTAAACATTTTACTTTTGTAGCAAATAATTTTTTAAGTATTAGTATTATATATTTCTTGGCTATGATATGAATTCTTAGCTACAATTCAAAAATATCTATGACAAATACTTTATGTTATAGTTATGAGTTTTTTAATTCATACATAAATATGGGTACTGTTGTCACGAGATAAGTTATAAAATTAGCCACACCATTTTTAATTATTTGGCAAATAAATTGAATCTTTTGTTACAATATAACACCTTATGACTATTATAAAAAAAATAGCTATAAATATTATTTATCGTATCGCAGGAATAAAATAACTGGTTATAATCTATAAGTATATTTTTCGTGGCAGAAACTTGCTTTTGTTCTAATTACAGTTTTTTTAAAATATAGCTATAAGTGTAAATTTTTATCCATAAATCATGTAAAGTTTGTAGCTTACTTTTAACCACACTTAATCTTGCTACAAATGCTACGTAAAAAACATATTAACTAAAGTGTTTAGCTATGAAAAAATTCATATTTATCTATAATGTATTTTATTGCTTTAAGTGTATTTTCTTATCTTCAATCTCTAACTTATTCTTGAAAAATCCTTTCCAAATTTATTGTTCTGCCTTTGAAACATTTAAACACTTGTACTCAAGCTGATAAATCTGAGATCATAAGAGGGGTCTAGTGAATAATTGAAAAGAAAAAAAAAATTGATCGAACTAACACTTAAAAAAATGAAAATTTATTTTCGATAATAACTTGCGCGTGAAATTTCATGTTTTTAAAAAAGACTAGTTGATTTTAGGAGTGATGTTAGAAGTAGGAATGCTTATGAGCCTTTTTATTTATTCCTGATCATGTTCATCGTCTAGACTAAGTTGACAACTTCACTTTAAAAGAATCTTGGAGAGTATAACACAATCGAATAAGCAATAATTAAATTCACCTTTTCTTTCTTAGTTAAATGTCGAAGGAATCCAATCGCCCTCTACATTAATAGATCAATCTGGACAAGAATAATTTTATAACATTGAAAAAATTCGAGCATGATCAAATCAATGACTATTTAAATCTACGACTGAAAGGGTATGCATAAACGCATATGTGGTTCATTTTCTCAAAAGTCATTTTCTCAATACTGTAAATTTGAACAAGTTTCTTTCACTTGCAATCATCCCTAACAGTGGAAATATGAACAAATTGGATCATAGAAGAGTATTGACTAGTATGTCACGATCACTAATTTATATTTCAAAGTACTTTAAAACTAATAATCTTTGTCGAAATCATATTTTTTTGACAAAATCAATTTGACTATGAGATCATTGATATTTTCCTTCTTGTTTGATTTCTTTCTGAACTTGGATGGATCTTTTAGAGCATAGATTTATCGTTAATACATATAGGCGATGATATTAACCTTTTATGATCGATAGACACCACATTTAAATTTGATGAAAAATTATTCACATGGTAAATTAAATATGTAGGTGCGATAAAAATAATAAAATAGTGTTTTCTTGTAAATATCTGAGGCGAATGAAAAAGTTTTACAGAAAGGACAAACAATTTGAAAAAGAAATATGAGTAAGATAAGTGAGAGAAGTGAAGAAAAAAATTAAATAGGTTTTGAAAAAGGAGAAATCATTGTTACCTTGGTAGTATCCCACAGTTGAGGACCAATCACAAAAATCCACACATCCATCACATTAAAGTGAAAGGATATGCATCGCTTCAAGAAATGTCAGATTTGTTTTCTTCTTTAATATCTTGTCAAGAATTTAAACCTTACCATTTTTTTATCACAACTCGATCAGTATTCAAAAAATGAAAATATTGTATTTTAAAATTTGAACTTAAAGAGTGAATAAATCAAAAGATGATACATGAAAAATAGTTTAATTTGAGCATCAATTAGCAAAAGTTGCATTAAAAAGGCGGTAGAAAGCGACTTCGTTCGCAGAAGATTCTACGTGTTGTTGTTGAAGATCGATTATGACAAGATCTCGTCCAATTTCAGAGACGTGGCGTCGGATACAAGATTTAAATCAAATTAGAAGTATTTCAGGATCCAGTCGTTGCACAAGATTTCAATATCCTCACCAATCGTTACTTAATGATAATAATGACAAATTAGTAGACTTTGTGAGGGTATGATTTTTGGATTTTATCCATTAATATTTTGCTATAAATAGAGACTTTCCTTCTTCATGAAGGAAAATTTATAAATTCTATTCATTCAGAAGCATTGTACTAAAAAAATTGTATACGTGAAGTTGTTAAGCTTTAACAGTCTCAGAGTTCATGTTCATATTTTTGTGACTTTAGCAACCAATCGCGTCGGAGCTCAAAATAAATTTTCTTCTTAATTTCTTCATTATCATTGATCAATTACATATTTTTTTTATTTATTCTTACGAGTTAATTCATTATAACTGTCATGACCCAAGGTGACCCTTAGAGTAACATGACGTATAGGACCCAAAACGGAAATCTAAACATCATCTCAATTGCCATCTAGTACATAAGAATGAAATTAGTCCTAACCCATACATCATATCCAAAACTGAAAATAAGGAAAGACTGAAAACAAAGAAAGTTCGGTCCTCGAAGCATGAGGACTCACCAAAGCTCGAAATCTCTAAGAGCAACCTCTAGCCACGAAACTGGAAACCTTGACTGTCGGACCCTACATTTGGAGAAATGTAGGCAAGAGTATGCATTAGTACAAAATATGTACCAAGTATGATAGCCATGCATAAAAACATATATGGCCATGTTAAAAAGGGACATTTTCATGAGCATGCAATGATCAAGCTAAAACATAAATCTTGAATGTTAGGAACCATAAGTCCTATAACATGATCAATGCAAATGAACATCATCTTAAAACATATGTGAGATACTTCCATGAAGTAACCTTAGTTCATCATAACTTACTTGTGAGAAGTAGCCTTAACCGACATATAAGACCATGTGAGCTATCAATTTGGAATCCGATGTCTCCCACACCAAAAATGGTTGTCCTACTTGCCAAAGAAAGGACCTTGAACTTCTAGCTTATGTGGATCCACTAGCTAATGTCTATCTAGACAATCCTATGTTGGCAAATAGTTTCTGGGACACGGGCAATCGCCACTAGTCCACTCGGTACTAAGCTTAACTTCCACTGACTAGTTCTTAGTCATATTTAATGTCACACCCCGAGGCTACCCCCTTGACGTAAACACGAGACCTACAAATGACCTCAAGCTAACCCTTAGCTGGCATATCATAAGCATACACACATTTTTTGAAATAAAAGATACTGTGCATAAGCTAAAACGTGAGATAACTAATGGTGGGGAATACCTAACTCGTTTGAACATATAAAATGTACTAAGAGTTCAATAACAATTGAAAGATCAAACTCAGATCTAAAGCTGAATCTAATACTATGTCTGAAATAAGCCTCTAACTAACTAGAGATACTGGGACATTCCCCTAGCTAACTCTAGAAAAAATGAAACTAAAACGAAAGATTGAATGTAATAGAACATGTCTATCATCCTCGAAGAATAAGGACTCACCACTGATACTGTTGAATACGGATTGGGAACCGATCTACAGATGATCTGAATGTTGAGGACCTGAACCTACATCACGAAAAGATGTAGCGCAGAGTATGCGTTAGTACTTGAAAGGTACTAAGCATGCAAGATAGGATAAAGTTGAACAAACATATAACTGAACAAGCATACAGAGCAATGATATAATCTGAAAAAGATAAAGATACTGAGATATACTGAATATTAACTAAACGGAATGCAATAAATAACATGCTGAAACTGGATGCTTATATATGAAACTTGGTCAATTGCACTAGAGTCTGACTGTGGGAGCTACTATTAACCAACATAAAACCACATGAGCTAAATGTGGAGTCCGATGTATACGCCCCATCGAGAAAACCCAATATACCTTGCCAGGGTATAAAGGCATGACTAGCGTGATCACTAAATCTGTGCCCACATAGGGGACTTATAAACCTACCGAGGGACGTAGTTCTGGGACTATGAGGGTGACTGACCCTAGTCCAACTTGGTGTTAAGGCAAATCCCAGGAAATGTATACAATACAACATGACTAAAATATACTGGGTTGCTCAATTTTCTGACATACTAACTAAGAATGCAGCATTTAAGTACTGATAATGAAAAATTCGAAATCTGAGGCATGTATATCTGTCATAGCTAGTGTAATTCATGAACTAAACGACTATACACAACTACGATTTTGAATTACATGCAAGGAACTAAGCAAAAATGTTACAACAACATGAAAATCTGATTAGAAATATTCTCACACCTAAATCAAAATAATTCTCTAAAGTTCAAGAAACCCTAGGTCTAGATAATATGAAGGGAATCAATAATCTGACTGAATTCTAAGGACCTAATGGGTGAAAGGAACCCACTAGTGAAATCTCACATACCTGGTGACGAATTCTACGGAGAAATCTTTCGATTTTGGGGTTGGAACTGAAGAAAACCTGCTGCGTTCTTGGAGACGGCTTGGTCGACTATCCTCTCTTCTTTTGCTCTAAGTTTGGTTGATTTAGGAGAATGATCGATTGGGGTAAGTTCTGTTTTAGTTACTAGGCTTAAACTGACCAAAACGACATAGTTTAGTGGTTAAACGACATAGTTTAGATGTCCAGCGCATAGGGTAAAATACCAAATGACCCTCACTTAAAATTTGCCGAAGCAACTGACTGCCCCTGACCGACGGACCATGGACTGACCGACGGTCCATCTTGGCAGGGTGTCGTTTGGCTTCAGAGGATAGGAATCAGGGGCCCAAACCATGGACCTGGACCACAGACCGTAGTCCCACCTATGGTCCGTAGGTCTTGGCATGCGTCTGGACTTTTTATGAATATTCGGGGTGGAGTTGAGGTGGCCAACCACGGACCCCACCTAGGGTGTGTGGGTCAACTACAGTCTGTAGGTGGCCTCATCGGTGGCACCTGCAACTTCTGGAAATATGCAATTTGGTCTTTCTAGCATACGGTGTGTTACATTATCTCCCCCTTGGGAACATTCGTCCTCGAATGAAGTCTAAACTAGCTGATTATGGAGGGAAAGAGTTGCAAACCCTACCCCTAAGTACTAGAAACTGAAATATGTTCCAAGAACATGCAAATACGCCAAAAATGCAAGTATAACTGAAGGAACATGATACTAAGACTGAATTTACGCAAGGGTAACTGAAAGACTGGAGAGGAACTATTACCTCAAGCTGGAATTGAATCAGAAGGAATGAGATGAAGATACTTGGTCTTCATGGCTGCTTCTGCTTCCCAAGTAGCTCCCTCTACGGACAGACTCCTCTACAAAACCCTAACTGAAGCGACTTCTTTGTTTCTGAACCTTCGAACCTGACGATCAAGAATTTCAACTAGCACCTCTTCATAAGTGAGACTATCCTTCACCGCCACACTTTCTAATGGTACTATGTATGCTGGATCACCCACACACTTCTTCAACAAGGAAATGTGAAAGACTAGATGGACTGCTGCTAGTTTTGCTGGAAACTCTAACTCATAAAGCCACTTTACATCCGCCTTTCAATATTCTGTAAGGACTTACATATCTGGGACAAAGCTTCCCTTTCTTTCGAAATCTCACACCCCCTTCATAGGTGTCACTTTCAGAAAAACCCAATCATCGATTTGGAACTCCAAGTCCCTTCTCTTTACATCTGCATAGGACTTCTGACGACTCTAGGCTGTCTTAAGCCTATCTCTAATGAGCTGAACTTATTCCATAGCATCATGAATCGAATCAGGCCCTATCAAGGCTTCTTCACCTACTTCAAACCAACCAACTGGAGATCTACATCTACGCCCACGTAATGCCTCATAAGGGGCCATATGAATATTAGAATGATAACTGTTATTATAGGCGAACTCTATGAGAGGTAGGTGATCATCCCAACTGCCCTTAAAATTGACCACGCAAGATCTCAGCACGTCCTTTAAGGTTTGGATGGTATGATCTGCCTGACCATCTGTCTATGGATGAAACGTTATGCTGAGATTTACCTGAGTACCAAGACCTTTCTGAAATGACTTCCAGAAATGAGAGGTAAACTGAGGACCTCTATCTCAAATAATGGACAAGGGAATCTCATGTAACTTGACTACCTCATTAATGTAGTGTTTAGCGTAGTCCTCCATGAATTTGTAGTCTTAACAGGCAAAAAGTAAGCGGACTTAGTAACTTTGTCTACTATAACCCAAATGGAGTCATGCTACCTGTGAGTACTAGGTAAACCTGTAATGAAATCCATGTTTATCACTTTCCACTTCCATGTAGGAATTCTAGTCTCTTGAGTCATACCTCATGGTTTCCGATGTTCTACCTTCACCCGTTGACAATTCGGGCACAACCACAAAATCTGCTATATCCCTATTCATGCCATTCCACCAAAAGACTTTCCACTGATCACGGAACATCTTGGTGGCACCTCGATGAATAGAATACATGGAGTTATGGGATTCTGTAAGGATATGTTGTCTCAACTCACCCACCTTAGGAACACATAAATGACCCTGGTAGTGAAGCACACCATCTCCCCCGGGAGAAAACCTCAACTTTCTACTGATGAACTGCACCCTTCAATTGAAGCAATGTAAAATCACTGTTTTGTTTTTCCTTAACCTCCGCTACCAACAAAGATTCTGACCCATTCTGAACTATCACACCATCATTTGATATGTTCATAAGGCAAACTCCTAAGCGAGCAAGCCGATGAACATCTTTTGCTAATTCCTTCATTTCTTCCTCGACATGTGCTACGCTACCCATACATAGTCTGCTAAGACCATCAACTACTACATTGGACTTACCAGGATGGTAAAGCACATTCATGTCATAGTCCTTGAGGAATTCAAGCCATCTCCTCTGGCAAAGATTCAACTCTTTCTGAGTGAACACATATTGAAGGCTTCTATGGTCTATGAACACATCTAGTGAACACCATACAAGTAATGTATCCAAATCTTTAGGGAAAATACTACGGCTGCAAGATCGAGGTCATGAGTCGGATAGTTCTTCTCATGAAACTTAAGTTGGCTAGAAGCATAGAGTAAAACCTTACCTCGCTACATCAACACACAACCTAGGACGACTCTGGATGCATCACAATAGATCACATAACCGTCTGAACCCTCTGGTAGAGTCAAAACAGGAGTTGTAGTCAACCTAGTTTTCAGTTCTAAGAAGCTCTTCTCACACTCATCTGACCACTGCAACTTAACCTTTTTCTGAGTCAACTTAGTCAATGGAGAAGCTATGGGTGAAAATCTCTCCACAAACCTTCTGTAATAACCGGCTAAACCCAAGAAACTTTTGATATCTGTAGGAGAGGTGGGTCTAGGCCATTGGCTTCACTGCCTCTATTTTCTAAGAATCCACTCTGATCCCTTCGCTAGACACTATATGACCAAGGATAGCAACTGATTGTAACCAAAACTTGCATTTGCTAAACTTAGCGAATAACTAGCGGTCTTTGAGAGTTTGCAGGACAACCCTCAAATGAGTTGCATGTTCTTCCTCATTCCTAGAGTAAATAAGGATATCATCAATAAAGATGATAATGAACAAGTCCAAATACTGTTTGAACACCCTGTTCATTAAGTCCATGAAAGCTGCAGGAATATTGGTTAGTCCAAAAGACATAACTACAAATTCATAATTACCATACCAAGTTCTCAAGGTTGTTTGCAGGATGTCACTATCTCTGACTCTGAGCTGATGATAATCGGATTTGAGGTCTATTTTCAAAAAATGACTAGCACCCTGAAGTTGGTCAAACAAGTCATCAAGTCATGGGATAGGGTACTTATTCTTGATTGTCACTTTGTTCAACTGACGATAGTCAATGCACATCCTGAGAGAACCATTTTTCTTTTTCACGAATAACACTGGAGCACCCCATGGAGAGATACTATGTCTGATGAAGCCCTTATCTAGAAGGTCTTTAACCCGTTCCTTCAATTCCTTAAGCTCATCTGGAGCCATTCTGTAAGGAGGAATAAAGATTGGCTGGGTATCTGGAAGGAGATCATTTTCGAAGTCAATTTCCCTTTCGGGAGGAAGTCCGGGAAGATCTTCTGGAAACACTTCTTGGAACTCATTTACTACTGGGCTGACTCAAGAGTTGGGATTTCGGAGTTTGAATCCCTAAATTAAACAAGATGACATATGTACCCCTTGGAAATCATCTTTATGGCCTATGGTAGGAAATGAATCGACCTATAGGCAATGAGATACTACCCTTCCATTCTAAGACTGGTTCACTTGGAAACTAAAACTGAACATTCCTAGTTCTGCAATCGACTGAGGTATAACATGAATGTAACCAATCCATGCCTAAAATGACATCAAAGTCTACCATTTCTAATTCTACAAGATCTGCTGAGGTGACTTTCTGAGAGACTGTGACAGGGCAATTTCTGTATACCCATCTAGCTATAATTGGGTCACTAATTGGAGTAGAGACTGAGAAAGGTTCTGAGAGTTTACTGCTATATAAGGAGTTACAAAGGAAAAAGTAGCCCCTGGATCTAACAAAGCATAAACATCTAAATGAAAGACTCGTAATGTACCAGTGACCACATGTGGAGAATCTTCCTGGTTCTGCTGAGCCTGGAGAGCATACAACCTGTTCTGGCACTGACCGCCACGTGTACCGGATGAAAGACCCTGCTGAGTTGAGCAAACTGCTGGAGCTATAGATTGAGCCCTATTATTGTTACCTCCTTGCCCCTATTTAGAAGAAGGGCAATCTCTCAACCTATGACCAGTCTGACAACAACTAAAACATCCTTCCTTGCTTGCAAGACACTCGCTTGGATGGTTCTTACCACACTTTGGACAAGTTGGGTAGGTCCTATTACCTGAAATACTCCCCTGAGACTTAGAGCTGATGCCCTACCTTTTTGATCCTGTCGAAACCTAGGGGATGCAGAACTAGCTCATGATGGTGCTGGAGCTGAAGACCTTTGCTGAAACTGCAAGCGATTTCCACCACCCGGTTTCTGCTGAGAGTACTCATAGTTCCCTGTTCTAGCCTTTTTGTTGTCCTTAGCTAGTTCTCTAAGCTTATCTCCTTCAACCTGCTGCGCATGAGTCCTGAGCCTAGATATATTCACGTCCTCTACCAACATGGCATTTCTGCACTCTGTTTTCACTAAGTCAGATACCCCAAATAGGAACTTACTCATTTTTCCTTGGAATCGGCAACCATATGTGGAGCATACCTGAAGAGCTGGTGAACTTAAGTCCGTACTCTTGGACTGACATCGAACCTTGCTTCAAATTCATAAATTCCTGAGCCTTAGCCTCCCTCAACTCTCTTGAGAAGAACCTGTCCAGAAAGGCTCCGGTAAAACACTCACACAGGAGCTGCATTCTCACCCCTGTTGTCTTTCCACTGCGTGAACCATATGTGAGCCATATCTTTAAGCTGGTAGGACGCCAACTCTACCCTATTATTTCTTGTCACTGACATCACTCCAAAGATTTTCTTGACCTCATCAATGAAGTTTTAGGGGTCTTCACCAACTTGCGACCCAAGAAACTCAGGCGGATTCATCCTAACAAAACCCCGAACCCTAGCTGCCACTACTCCACCACTAGTATTTGTAGGAACTGTAACCCGCTGGTTGTTCTGGTTTGCTACACTCTGAGCCAGAAGTTGGATGGCATTTCAAAATTCTGCATTCTAAACCTCATGTTCTGGGACTGGAGAAGCTGTGTTAGCGTTGCAGGCATTTGCATTCCTTGCGTAAACTCTACGAGGAGGCATGATCTGAAATGGATAACGTCGAATTAAGAATGAGATCATACCAACACATGATAAGAATAACAAGAAAATAAAGTTTTTCCTAAAACACTGCGTAGCCTCCCCCTCATAAGTGTGGCACGTTTCACACTCATCAAAGGGACAATACTTAGTGTGGCTTTTCAGACATCTTAGGACCTCTTAAACCTAGTGCTCTGATACCAAGTTTTTTATGCCCCGAGGCTACCCCCTTGACGTAAACATGGGACGTAGGATCACGAGTGACCCTAAGTTATCCCTGAGCTGGCATATCTTAAGCATTCAAATATTTTCTGAAATAAGAGATACTGTGCGAAAGCTAAAACATGAGATAACTAATGGTGGGGAATACCCAACTCGTCTAAACATATGAAATGTACTAAGAGCTCAATAACAACTGAAAGATCGAACTCAAATCTAAAGCTGAATCTAATACTATGTCTAAAGTAAGCCTCTGAATGACTAGAGATGCTGGGACATTCCCCCAACTAACTCTAGAAAAACTGAAACTAAAATGAAATAGTGAATGTAAAAGAACATGTCTATCGTCCTTGAAGAATGAGGATTCACCACTGATACTGCTGAATTCAGATCGGGAACTGATCTACACATGATCTGAATGCTGAGAACCTGAACCTACATCATGAAAAGATGTAGCGTAGAGTATGCATTAGTACTTGAAAGGTACTAAGCATGCAGCATAGGATAAAGTTGAACAAATATATAACTGAACAACCATACCGAGCAATGATATAATTTGAACAAGATAAGGATACTAAGATATACTGAATATGAACTAAACTGAATACAATGACCAAGTACATAACATGTTGAAACTGAATACTGTGATATATCTGAAACCCGGTCAATTGCACTAGAGTGTGACTCTGGGAGATACTATTAATTGACATAAAAGCACGTGAGCTAAATGTGGAGTCTGATGTATACACCCTATCGAGAGGACCGAATATACCTTGCTAGGGTATAAAGGTATGACTGGCGTGATCACTAAATCTGGTGCCCACCGAGTGGACTTATAAACCTACAGGGGCAGGTAGTTCTGGGACTATGAGGGTGACTGACCCTAGTCCAACTCGGTGTTAAACCTACTCCCAACTGGAATGAATACAATACAACATAACTTAAATATACTGGATAACTCAATATTTTGACATGCTAAATGAGAATGCAACATTTAAGTACTGATAATGAAACATTCTAAATCTGAGGCATGTATATCTGTTTATCTGACCTAGCTAGTGTAATTCATGAACTAAACGAATCTCCACAACTAGGGTTCTGAATTTCATGCAAGGAACTAAGCAAAAGTGTTACAACAACATGAAAATATGCTTAGGAATATTATAACAGCTAAATCACAACAATTCTCTAAAGTTCAAGAAACCCTAAGTCTAGATAATATGAAGGGAATAAAGAATCTGACTAAATTCTAGGGATGGGTGAAAGGAACCAACTAGTGAAATCCCACATTCCTGGTGACGAATTCAACGGAGAAATCTTTCAATTTCGGGGCTGTAACTGAAGAAAACCTGCTGCGTTCTTGGAGAGGGCTTGCTTGACTATCCTCTCTTCTTTTGCTCTAAGTTTGATTGATTTAGGAGAATGATTGATTAGGTAAGTTATGTTTTAGGTATTAGGGTTAAATTGACCAAACCGACGTAGTTTAGGGGTTAAACGATGTATTTTAGGTGTCCAACGTATAGGGGAAAAGACCAAACGACCCTCACTTAAAGTTTGCCGAAGCCACCGAAGGACCGTGTACTAACCGACGGTCCATTTTTGAAGGTCATCATTTGTCTTCAGAGGACAAGAATCAGGGGCCCAAACCACGGACCTGGACCACGGACAGTGGTCACACCTACGCTCCTAGGTCCTGGCGTGGTTCGTGACTCTGTCTGAATTTTTTGGGTGGAGTTGAGGTGGCCAACCACGGATCCACCTACGGTCCGTGGGTCAACCTACGGTTCGTAGGTGACCTCCGTCGGTGGCACCTGCAACTTCTGGAAATATGCAATTTTGTCTTTCTAGCATGCAGGGTGTTACATTCAACTTAGCTCATAAAGGAACATGGGTAATCGCCTCTTGTCCTTATATCATATAACATAGGTGATCGTCTCTTGTCATTCTAATTAGAGAGCATGAGTAATCACCTCTTGCCTCAACATTAGCATAGCTTCTTATCATTGGTTCATTTTAGGTGAGAAAACCTTTCACTCTAAGAACCCTTATTATGTGAGAAAACCTTTCACTCATGGTTACATGTGTATATGAGAAATCCTTTCAACAACACAACAATAGCAACATCATTGATACTTCACTCTCAAAGCATCCTTAAACATTTACATAAACTTCATAAGAACATGCTTGATTTCATAAACTCTTCTTTCATAATCCAAAACCCACATTATCTAATCATAACTTGGAAAACATGGAAATTACATGGGTGCATGGGGATCATCATAAAAACACGAGATTTACTCAATTCATGCATAAGAGATCATAAATCTATCAATTAAATTAATAATCAAGAGAACCCATAACATAGAAGAAAACCCTAACTCAATTAGGAATTTTTATTTTTGAAAATAGGAGAATTTGGGAACTTCATGAATGGAAGAATTCCATGGATGAAAATTGTCATACCTCAATGCCAAAAGCTTGACTTCAATGGGGAATTGGAGACTTGACTTGGAACCTTAGGTTGATCCTTTATTATTCAACTTGTAGAGAGAAATATTTGAGCGGTCTTCTTTTATGAATTTGAGAGAATGATTTCAATTGAGGAAATTTTGGGGGTTAAAACGTTTATATAGGGGTTTTGGTGAAGGATAAAACGACAAAGTATTAAGATAAAATAATTAGGAAAAGACCCAAAAGCCCCTAAAAATAATAACTGCCGACCCAAACGACTGTCAAATCGACGGTCCGTCGGTCAAACAACAGACCGTCCAATTAGGGCGTTGCTTATATCAGAGGCCATGATCCGTGTCCTTGATCGAAGGACCGGAACCAACAACGGTCCGTTGGTCCAGGCCGTGGATCTTGACTTTTGATCCTGAATTTTCTCTAAGTATGGGACTCACCTACGAACCCTATCTACGGCTCATGCATTTAAGGACTGGCTGTCCCAGTGGACCGTTGAAAAATACAGAAAACTTGACATTTTAGAAAAACTGACTTGGCCAACCATGGACCTACCTACGGACTGTAGATGGCGTCCTTCGTCCTGGCACAAGATTTCTTAAGTTGAAATTTTACCCTTTCTCGAATTCGAGGTGTTACATTATCTCCCCCTTGGGATCATTCATCCTCGAATGAAATTCAAGATATCATAAGGAGTGTAGGAACTTAAACCTAACAGCCCAACATAAATGCAATCACATAAAGCACATATCTGAGGAGGAAACATCAACTCCAAGCTAAAGCATGTTCAAAACATCATATCATGAAGTCTATATGCAACTCATACTCAACGCACATAAACATGTAGAAATCAATCAAATTGGTTTATTTTCTCAAAACTTAAGCTTTTCATGAACATGCATAATGAGGAATCATGGGAATATCTAAGACACATGACACAAAAAGAGTAAGCCATGAGGAACTCAATACCTCAAGCTAGAGTAGGGGTAGAAGGAAAAAGATGAGGATAACGAGACATCATATTGGTCTTGGCCTCCCAAGTAGAACCCTCAACTAATTGATTCCTCCACAACACTTTCACGGTCAACTTATTGATTCCTGCACAACACTTTCACAAAAGCAACTTCTTTATTTCTCAACTTCTTGACTTGCCGGTCTAAAATCTCAACTACTCTTCCTCATAAGAAAGATTCTCCTTAACTTGAAAATCTTCTAAGGGGACTATCGTTGTCAGATCACCAGCACATTTCTTCAACATGGGCTATGGAAAATTGCATGCACCGATGCAATTCATTAGGCAATTCCAGTTCATAAACAACCTCACCAATACATCTCAAAATTTGATATGGGCCTACATATCAGGGACTAAGCTTCCCTTTCTTTCCAAACCTCATTATACCCTTCATGGGTGAGATTTTTAAATACACCCAATCATTAACATCAAACTCAAGATCTCTCCTTCTAACATCGGCATATGACTTTTGTCGACTTTGAGACGTTTTCAACCTTTTTCTAATAAGTTGAACTTTCTTTATTGCCTCATGTACAATTCAGGACCTATCAAAGTGACTTCACCCACTTCAAACAAACCTATAGGAGATATACACCTCCTACCATGTAATACCTCAAATGGAGCTATCCCAATACTTGAGTGATAACTTTGCTATATGCAAACTCGATCAATGACAAATGGTCATCCCAATTACCTTTGAAATCAATCACACAAGCTCTCAAAATATCTTCCAAAGTTTGGATAGTTCGCTCTGCTTGTCCATCGGTTTGTGGATGAAAGGACGTACTAAGCTCAACACGAGTACCAAGACCCTTTTGAAAAGATTTCCAAATCTGAGAAGTGAGTTGAGTACCCCGATAAAAGATAATGGATAAAGGCACTCCATACAACTTTACCATTTCTCTCAAGTACAACTTAGCGTAGTCCTCCGCTGAATAAGAAATCTTGATGGGAATGAAATGAGCCAATTTCGTCATCCGACCTACTATAATCCAAATCGAGTATGTTGTCACGAGGTGTGAGGCAACCCAACAATGAAGTCCATATTTAAATCTTCCCACTTCCAAGTAGAAATGCTAATGTCTTGGGATAAACCTCCCACTTTCTGTTGTTCAACTTTACTTGTTGACAATTGGGACATTTAGCTACGAATCCCGCAATATCCTTCTTCATACCATTCCACAAATAGATCTCCCGCAAGTCACGATATATCTTGGTGTCTCCCGAATGAATGAAATTCAAGAACTACAAGATCTGTTCTCTCAAGTCCTCTACATTAGGAACACACAAACGACATTCATATTTAAGTTGACAATCTCACCCTTGGGAGAATGCGTCTATGGACTTTTCAAGCACCCCTTTCTTTAATTCAACAAAAGTTGGGTCAAGACCTTGCTTGGCTTTCACATCCGCCACGAGAGACGATTCTGACCCATTGTGAACCATAACACCACCCTTGGTACAGTCCACTAATTGAACACCCGAATGGGTCAATGTATGAACATCTCAGACCAACTTCTTTTTATCACCTTCAATATGAGCAACACTACCCATAGACAATAGACTAAGAGCGTTCGCCACCACATTCGCTTTACCGGGGTGATGGAGAACACTCATATCACAGTCTTTCAATAACTCAAGCCACCTTCTTTAGTGAAGATTTAGATCCTTCTATTTAAACACATATTGTAAACTCTTATGTTCCATAAAAACATCCATATAAACACCATACAAATAGTGCCTCCAAATCTTTAAGGCAAAAACAACCGCCACTAGTTCAAGGTAATGGGTGGGATAATTCTTCTCATCAATCTTAAGTTGCCTTGAAGCATAGGCAATAACTTTCCCATTTTGCATAAGCATACATCCTATCCCAATTCTCGAGGCATCACAATAAACAACAAAACCATCCGTCCCCTCTTGTAAAGTCAACACCAGAGTGGAAGTAAGTCTATTTTTCAATTCCTGAAAACTCTTTTCACATGTTTTGGACCATATGAACTTAGCCTTCTTTTGAGTCAATGTTGTCTATGGAGAGACAATTGACGAAAACCCCTCAACAAACCTTTTGTAGTAGCCAGCTAAACGCAAGAAGCTTCGAATATCCGAAGGGGATAGAGGTCTAGGTCAACTCCTAACTGTATCCGTCTTCTTAGGAACTACCTCAATACCCTTACTTGAAACAATATGACCAAGAAAAGCTACGGACCATAGCCAAAACTCGCCTTTGCTAAACTTTGCAAAGAGTTGTTGGTCCTTGATAATTTGCAACACAATCCTCAAATGATTGATGTGATCCTCCTCACTTCTCGAATAGATCAATATATCATCAATGAACACAGTCACAAACATGTCAAAGTATTGTCTAAACACCTTATACATCAAATCCATAAATGCCGCCAGAGCATTAGTCAAACCAAATGACATTACCAAAAATTCATAATGACCATACACAGTTCAAAAAGCTGTCTTTGGAATGTCATTTTCTTTCACCCTCAATTGGTGATAATCTAATCGAAGGTCAATCTTGGAAAAGTAACTCGCCCCTTGAAGTTGGTCAAACAAATCATCTATCCTTAGGAGAGGATACTTATTCTTAATGGTAAGCTTGTCCAACTGCCGATATTCTATACACATACGGAGAGAACCATCTTTCTTTCTAACGAACAAAACTGAAGCACCCCATGGAGATATACTCGGTCGGATGAAACCGTTATCCAATAAATCTTTCAATTTCTCTTTCAACTCCTTTAGTTTTGTCGGAGCCATTAGGTAAGGAGGGATATAGATAGGTTGCGTATCTAGGAGAAAGTCAATACCGAAGTCTATTTCCATTTTGGGAGGAATACCGGGTAAATCATCTGGGAACACTTCCGGAAACTCATTAACCACGAGGAGCGACTCAAGAGTAAGGGTTTCAGAATCTACATCCCTCACCCTAACTAGATGGTAAATTCAACCCTTAGAAATCATCTTGCTAGATTTAAAACAAGAGACAAATTGATCCTTAGGCATAGAATTTCCCGCTTTCCATTCTAAGGCAAGTTCATTCGGGAACTGAAACTTGATTATATGAGTTCTACAATCAACAAAAGCATAACATGAGTGCAGCCAATCCACACCAAGGATAACATCCCAATATAGCATATCAAGCTCTACCAAATCAACAAGAGTAACTCTATGGGATAAGGAAACGAGACACTTTCTATAGACCCTCTTAGCCACAATAGAATCACCAACATGAGTAGAGACAAAAAAGGATCTAACAACACATCCGCAAGAACATCAAACCTCCTAGCCACATATGGCGTCACAAAAGACAAGGTAGCACCGAGATCAAGTAAAAGATAAACATCAAGTTGGAAGATTTTTAACATACTGGTAACCACATCGGGAGAATCCGCTTGCTCACCACGTGTCTGAATTGCATAGAATAAGTTTTGCTTTTTACTTCCACTAAGACCAAATGAAGGATTAGGTTGAGCTCTTTGGCGATACTCTCCTTCATTCTTAGAAACCGAAGTGTTATACCCCATTTTAACTGGGTCAAAATAGTATACAATATTTTGGTGATTTCTAAATTATTAACTAACTTAAGAAGTTGCCACCTAATTAATTACGGTGAATTAGGACACCTAAATTGATTAAAGTTATTGTCCAAAGTTTACTCCATTTTAAGGTCTACTAAACATGAGATTCTAGGTAAGGGTTCAACTAATATAAAGGGAAGGGGTTAGACATCCTTTAAGATCCATTAAAAATGATTAATCGACCGAACTTGATTAATTAATTAGGCTAAGTGTAAAAGAGATAAAACACTAAAAAATGTAAATACTACATGTAAAGTAATTTAAATAACGATGATTGAAAGACTATTTTGTTAGAAGTCCTTGTTGAAAACAAACTACAATTAAAAGGGTTTTGAAATCATACGTTTTTATTGTTGGTTTGAAAAAGGGAGCAGATGCGATAAATACCCATTTATATCCAAAGAAAGATTATATTTGATTAAAAATAACAAAAGCTATTTTTATAAATAAATTAATTTTATGTGAACAACAATTAACCAAACTCCAAAGTTATGGAGAAAACTTGCCGAAGTATATAATTGTTTATTCAAATCCCTTTACGCCTAAGAAATAATCTAACTAAGTTGTCTACTAGTATTAGTTAAAGCAAATCAATAAATGCACAAAACATAGATATAAAGTTAGTCATACGATAAATATATGCAAACAAGAACCTGAATTATAAAATAAGAAAAGTCATTTTCGACTTCCATCATGGAGTAGGTATGTTCTGCATTATGCCACTTAGGCAACGAGAAGGTGTACATGAGTAGATGACATGTAAACTTCAAGTGTGTGGATGGGTAAATAATATGCGAATTCTGAGAATGAGAGTCTCCGGCTCAGACGTTCACATGTGAAGAAAAGATAAAAAGAAAGCAAGGATTAGCATACATAGATGGCTAAGTATAAAAATGAACAACAAAACTTCTAGCAAATAAGGATGAGTATAAAAAAATAGTCATATGGGGAGAGGTATGACAAAATTAACCATATAACAAATTAGAACAATAACTTCATTTCCTTAAAGTGATTTATTTATGGTCCACTAAATATGAAGAATCTCATGACCATGATCCTAGGGTGAGATTAAAGAAAATTTACATGTTTAGTCTAATAGGGACAAACAACAGTAAAGACACTAGTTAATTAATTTAGCTAAAAATGGTTTAAAATAATTCCAGTTTATAATTTATCTATCTAGGATGAAATCTTAACATGGTTTTCACTTTCTAGTAAACAAGAATTGAGTCAAGGATTTAGACTAGTCAAACTTGTAAATCCAAAATTGATTGCAAGTTCAATATTTTTTTCATAATACAAAATAAATAGCTGTCGAAACGAAGTTTAAGATACGATAAGAAAACTTAGAATTATATTATAGTCAGATTCATTTACACACATTATTTTGAAACTAAAGATACACAATACGAACCACATGCTTCAAAATATATATATTCCTTTGTCATTTTTAACACTTAAAAATGTCCTATTGAAGGTGGACATGCCTAATATCCTCTAATTATCTTCGGGGACTAGTTGACTCTAGTTGTCTTTAGAGACTTGGTAACCAAAGATGGAGCCGTCTAGCTTATGATAATGGGGTCGCATGACCAATTGGTGTTTCCCATTGTCCTCGGAGATATATTAATAAATGACGTCTATGGCTGTTTTCAGAAACTTAATGATAAATGATGTCTGTAAATTTAAAAGATAAAGTCGTTAAAGTAGGTAAAGTAGATTAAAGTAATTGGTAAAGTAGAGAGTAAAGTAAAAGTGTAGCCGTCTGGCTTATGTAGATGATGTAATAATTTCTCCGATTGTCTTTGTGGACTTTAATGATAAATGAGGCCTCTGGTTGTCTTCAGGGTCCCGATGGTAAATGATGTCTAAAATCCTCCCATTGTCTACGAGGACTAGAATGATAAATGAGGCCTCCAGTAGTCTTCGGGGTCTCGGTGATAAGTGATGTCTGTAAGTCAAAAGTAAAGTTGTTAATTACATCATAAAGTATGAGTTTAATATGTGTGTATCCTATTTTAGGGTGGATGAACCCGATATATCATATTTCAGGTTAGACGAGCCCGTGTCTTATTTTAGGGTGGACGAACCCATATATCTTATGTTAGGGTGGATGAATGCGATATATCCTATTTTAGGGTGGACGAATCCATGTCCTATTTTAGGGTGGATGAACCCGATGTATCCTATTTTAGGGTGAACGAACCCAAATGTGTCCTATTTTAGGGTGGACAAACCCATGTCCTATTTTATGGTGGACGAACCCAAAATGTCCTATTAAAGGTGGACATGCCTAATATCCCCCAATTGTCTTCGGGGACTAGTTGTGATGATGCCTCCTATTGTCTTCTAGACTTGATAGAGTGATGCCTCTGATAGTTTTTTGGGGCTCGATGCCAATTTTAATAAAATTGTAGAGTAAAATTACAAATAAAGTCATGATAAAGTAAATTAAAATAAGTTTAAGTTGACTTATGACGGTGAGGTCATGGGGCCAAATGATGTCTTCTATTGTCTCTGAAGGCCTTTGTTGATTCCTTTAAAATTTAAAATAAAGTCGTTAAAGTGGATAAGGTGAATAATAAACATATTTAATAAATTAAAAAAAATAAAAATTAGTGAAGTTGCTCGATTGTTGTTGAGGCCAATGGTTGGAATTAGTTAAACGTCGCCTCTGATCTTCGATATTTAAGCCTTGATGTGTGATTGGGTGGATCGAGTATTGCCTCTAAATGACTTGATTTTTATTCTAAAAATTGAAAGTAATGTCACCTGCAAAATTCAGGTGAAGAGGTCAATAAGAATATAAAGTCATAATGAAGTATAAAGGAATAAAGTCAAAAATAAAGTGAAAAGTGAAATTATTTGGCTTATTAAGGGGAGGCCCTGCAGGCAAATGATGCCTTTGTTGTAGTCCATATTGACATCTTGTATCTTTGTCATTCCTGCACTCAAAGAAAAATTCTTAGTTGGGAGGGGATGTTGATTCGCATTGACTCGAAGCTTGACTTTGTTGGCCTTCCATCCATCATGTTTGTTCAAACCTTGTGAACTCCGTTTGAGATTTGGTAGATGAACAGTACGAAAGTGTATTTTTTATAAAATAAAATAAAAATAAAATGAAAGAGAATTAGTACGTAGGAAAATATGTAAGTATATGTTTATAAGTTGTAAGAAAAAATAATAATTTCTACCAACTCTTAGATTGTGACAATTTTGAAACAACATGAACGCCTTTGTCTGTTACTTAAGTATACTAAACTTATGTAGTGGTGAGACCGAACCTTATATACTTTGCCTACGTATCTCGCCAAGAGAATTAGGTCAAAACGTAGTTCAGGGTACATAGAAATTATTTGAAAATTTTCAAATAAAGGGATCGAATTTGATATGGATTGCCTACATATTCCACCAAGGAAATCTATCACGACCCAGGGGTACCCCCTAGATGTAACATGGGGTATAGAACCCCGACGGACCCCATACAAGCCACTTACCTTTCATAACATAAGAAATAGAACAATAAGAGTAAAACAATAGTCCAAGTCCAATAGTTTTTATAAAAGAAAAGTGGAAGTCTAAAACACTTGTTTCATCCTCGCCATCTAATACAATAGAATGAAACTTGGCCTATCCCATACATCGTGTCCAAAAGGTAAATAAATGAAAGAAACTGAAAACAATAAAACTCCATCCTCGAAGCATGAGGACTCACCAAAGCTCGGAAATCTCGTGTCACGCCATGAGAGCACCCCCTAGACGTGACCGGCGTACTTGACCCTCGAAGGGGTCTCATACAAGCCTCATAGCATTCTTGAACATAAGAACATAGGAAAATAGATAAGAATTTAAAACTTTCATTACAATCGAAGACATCTTTCATAAAAGCAAGCAGAAGACTTCTAACTTTGTCTCAAACCATCTAAATAATCTTTGAATACAACATTGGGACATAGCCCAAACAAAAGCTTTAACATAAACTAAAAGACACAAAAAGGAACACAAAGGGGTTTTCTCCTCGAAACTATGAGGACTCACCAAGTCTTCATCTTCAAGCACCTTAGAAACCTATCCTTCAAGTATAGAAAACCAATATCTCCAAACCCTACACTTTGGTAAAAATGGAGAAGAAATATGGGTTAGCACATTAGATGTACTAAGTATGGAAGCCATGCAAAAACCTTGCTTAAAACAAATATTTTATTTGAGAATCATGCTATATGCCATTTTGGTAAAACATCATGAACATTGATAATAGAGGCATAATATAAGTCACAACCAAAATACAAGTCATATTTTTACATCAGAACATAATCCATATATAAACCATTACCTTCACCTTAAGCCTTCACCTCAAGTAACCCTCAAGCTATACCTTGTGCAATGTATGGGTAGCATCCCATACCACTACCCATAATAAGGTACCACCTTAAGGTCACCAAAAGTAAACTTACCATTCATCAATTCCATCTTTACACAATAAAGCACATAAGAGACATAAACATTACATAAATCACATCATCACATTAAGACCAACATCTAAGACAACTGTAAGTCATACTTGTGCAATGTATGAGTAGCATCCCATACTACTACTCACACTAAGTACTCCTTTGAAGTCACCATAGACAAGGCACATTCATATACAATAAGTCATGACAAGGAAGTAACTCATAATACAATCCAAGTATAGCATGCATGATCTCATTTAAGCATAAGTCACATTCTTCATTAACCTCATTTAGAGGACTTTCATTCATTAGTCATGAAGACTTAAAGAACTCACTATGACCCTATCAAAGCCTACTCATGCAATGCATGAATGTCATCCCATACTACCACCCACACTTCATAGAACTCATCAAGAAATCATAATGCACATCTCACATGATGGGAATGAGCATTTAATCGACATAGACCATGAGAGCTAGATCATGGAATCCGATGTACTATCCCACATCGTAAGGGTTGGTCTACTGGCCTAAGGTAAACCTGTATTTAGATTAAGTGGATCCACTAGCTAGACCTATGTGGGCGCTTAGTTAAGGGACAAGGATATTGCTACTAGATACCCCGCTTCAACTCACGTGAGGGCATCCATCTCAAGAGAATGTGACTAGAAACCCCGCCTCAACTTCGTGAGGGCTTCCATCTCATTCAATATCCTCTCGGTGCTTAGCCTACATTCCCATAGAGTACTATAACATTCATTACATTAAGGGATAAAAGATTGTTACTAGACACTCCGCCTCAACTCACGTGAGGGCATCCATCTCAAACCCAACATTCGTTCATTGGATAGCTCAATGATTCAAAGATGGGAATAGCCTTTCATCTACGAATCCCATTAACGTTCATTACTGCAAGATCAAGAATATCCTTTCAATCAACATATCATTATCATTCATTAGGGTACAATTGAGAATAGCCTTTCAATAAGCAGTTCATCGTTAACATTATCATTGAACTTCATTGATTCTTTATTCAAGTGTGTGTATATGAGAATAGCCTTTCACATAATCATCATCATTCACAGGTGTTAATAGAGAGATAACATTCAATCCTAACACAATTAGCTTCTAAACATGATTATCATTCGTTCATTTAGATCACACACAAGCATCATACCACAATTATACATTAACCTGCACATGTAGGGTACAAGGAATATATCCATCAGTTCAATAACATAATATACATAGTAAATAAACACCTCCACTTTTCAAGTGGATCAACGTCTAATTCACAATTCTAATTCAACAAGTAATTGATCATAACTTGCCCTTCAAGGGTCATACTTCCAAATCACCAACACACCAACATTTTACTACAATTAGGGCATGGGTAATGATATACTTCAATAATCTAAAGCAATTTAGGCAAATTCAATTCACATGCATTCATCATCAACAAACCAACTTCATAAAGGCACAATTTAGGAATTGAGAGAATTCATGGGTTAATAGAGTATTTTCATCACAAATCATCAATTAAATACTAATACAATCATAATTTATCATTAGAAACCATTTGACAATGTTTGATGAAAGAACCCATGAGATTGAGTAAAACCCTTGATTTTTCATACTTTGAAATCACCTTTGAATTGGCTCCTTGAATGAAAGGTTAGACAAGGATCAAGACTACCATACCTCTATGTTGATTTCCTCATAAAATTGGAGGAGAAAATTTGATGCTTGAACCCCTAGCTTGAACTTAACCTTGATCTCCAATGGAGTTTCTAGAGATAAAACTTTTTGGAGAGGGAGGGGTTTTGATTTGAGGGAAATTGAATAATGAAATCTAAAATAGGTTTTTATTGTTTAAATACTCTTAAAATATCATAATAACCCTAAAATAACCATCCAAACACTTAAATAAGCAAAGGGTGAATTTACCAATCCACTCTTTACTGGGCCGAACCAAACCAGAAACTACAGGTGTGACTCACTCCCTGGACTCACGGACCGTGAGTCCATTCACGGACCATGCTGCTGGTCTGTGGTCTGGGGCTGTAGCTTGGCTCATGGGGGTCTGTCCCATGGAGGCCATCATGAAGCATGTATGTAAGTCATACTAAATGCACATTCACATGAGGAACATAATTTATGAAAACTCATTTTCTCATTCAATCAAGAATTCATCAAGAACATGCATAACATAAGGAGACCTAGAAAAACAATATCACACATGACTCCAATAACATGAAACAAGCTAAAAAGGAACTCTTTGTCTCAAGCTTGAATAGGCATATAAACAAAGAGGTAAGGATATCGGAACTCTCAACAATCTTACTACTCGACATACTATCCCCCACTTAGGAGTAAACCCAACTAAGGCTTATCATGAACACAACATAGGAACTTTAATCAAGACATCCACAACTTACAAGAAACCATAAACATACCGGAGCTTTTAAACTAGGAAGGTCCTCATTAAGCAACTCTTGATCACAACAACCCTACCAACACCACTCATGGTCTCATATAAGTCTACCACACTTAGTCTAAACTCCTCAACTTACCACACCTCTTAATGCATCGCTTAAACACCACAATTCATGAACTCTTTTGATGAGTCCATAAATTAGACTCATTTAGGGCTATATTTTGATAGAAATTATGTCCTCAAATGCTTATTTTATATCAATATATGATGAAAACCCTTAAGTTTCAGGTATTTCAAGTTTGAAGGAAAGCATGGACACTATATCGCAAAAAGGAACGAAAAGGCTGAAAAGAACGAAGAAATGAAGGCCTGAGGATCGCACTTGGCGAGTGACCGAAAGGTTTTACTTCGCCTTTTGTTCCAGCACTGAGCCCTGAAAAAATGATCAAGTGGGCGGAAAAAGGGAGCAGTTGGCGCATCGCCGAGAAGTTCCGCGAAGCAGTACCATGCCTCCCAATAACCCAGAGCACGACGATGCTGAAGGCTGGTGCACGATGGCAATGAACTACACCAAAGGGAAAATCGCCGAGTTGATCGGCGATTCTGACTAACGGTGCCGAACGATCCACTACAACACAAATCTGTGAAAAATATAAATACTAGTTAGAGTTTTAGTTTTAAAATGAAACAATTATTATAATTTTCATATAGAATAGTA
>NW_006238933.1:3921577-3926540 GCF_000226075.1 Solanum tuberosum | reverse complement strand
CTTGCTCGAGAGAGAGGTCGTAAAACTAAGACCACTAGATTGATGGCCTGTGCGAGTGGGTCGACATGAGGTTCAACTCGAGAGAGTGAACTCTAGTCCCATGTTCACACACTCAGCTCGAGAGAGGGAGTGGGTTAAGGTGTAGGCTGCTCTTCATGCGGCAAGTGGGTTTCTGAGAGGAACACATTTGAAACGGGGTAAGTTGCTCGAGAGAGTGCTTATCCCCCTTAAAGCTTAGCCTAGTCACAATTACTCTATGAATCTTCTATCGAAAGTATGTACCCAATAATCTAGCTTAATCCGTATTCCCATCACATCCAAAGGATCCCCTCTCATTGCTTAGAAACCCTTGTTTATTTTGCTGTTTTTACTTACTAGTTACAAAACCCCCCCAATTGTTAATTGACATGTTTGTGTACCCCTTTAATTTACAATGTTTTTACTCGTTAATGTCTTTAGCTACGTCTAGTTAGAACAAAATTTTATTTTTCTATAAATTCTCAAAACCACTCTCTTGGTACGATCCCAAGCCTTGGTTGGGTTACTAAACTAATGTACGATCGTAGACACTTGCATCAGAAGTTGTGTCTTGATTACGCAAACATCAAAATGGCGCCGCTGCCGGGAAGTGGTGTTATTTGAGAATTTTTAGATTAAAAGAAATTTTGTTCTTTTTAACTGTAGTTTACATACTTAACTCTTAGTTTTGTCTAGTATGTTTGTGTACTGAGACAGGATAATGTGTATACATGATGGAGATGGTGAACCAATGGTGCACCTCCCAGTAGAAGTGATGAGGTTCAGGGATCGCATCCTGACCTTCAAGCATCTAAAATGAGAACTTTTTCATGAGTCGTGGCTGAGGTTTAAAACACTACTGACACTATCCCCAACTCATGAGATCCCCGATCTAGTTCTACTGGAATGCCTCTATAAGAGTTTAAATACCGGCAATAAAGCATTAATCGACCGCCTTATCCCAGGTGGCTTTGAGAGATATTCCTATGAGACCGCAGCCAAATTCCTTGACCTTTTGGCCAAAACCAACAAGGATACGGAGAGGGACCAACAATTGATCATTTTGCTGGGTCAGATGGATAACTTGACCCAAAAGGTCGAGGAACTGGAGTTGATTTCCAAAGAGAAGAGCAAATGCATACTACCTAGAGAGCAGGGAGGATCTATGGACATTGAAAATGGACATATCAAGGATATGTTATTAACCATTCTCCAAAAGCTAAATGAGCAAGATAGAGTGTTAGCGGAGATTAGAGAAAATATAGTAGTGCTAAATTAGATGAGCAGTTCTCACTCTAGATCTATCCAGCTAATTAAAAATCTCTTGGGTCATGTGATGGCTCATATCCATTAGGCACGAAGCAGGGGGCTGCCAAATGATGTTTTGGCTATCCCTAAAAGTGAACTTTAGGTGTTAACCCGCATCGTGCCACGAGTTAACTAAGGCGCTGTTTGGAAGGTAACCCAAAACCCTTAACTGCTTTGATTATGTTATTTTTGAAATAACGGTGTTTTGATTTTGTAGGATTGAGCATGAAAAGTTTGTGAAAAGTACAGGATAAATTACACAAGTTCAATTGGTGAATCGCCGACTAGATCGGCGACCCCGACAAAGACATCCATTTGGATCCTTACTTTGACTAAAGGTCCTGTAAAACTCGGCGAGGTAGATAAACACTCAGTGGAATGGATGGTTTTTATAAAGCCATGGGTCTTGACTTTCAACCTTTCTTTTTATATTCTCTCACTCTCGATTTTCGTTAATCGCACCTACTTAGTAATTTCAAAATTTTCGTACCTCGTAAATGTTCTTAGCTGCTTTAGTAGTGCTTGGATTTGTACTAACCTGCTGCCTAGCATCACAAACTTGACTTAATCTGCCTATAAGGTTGGTTCTCCAAACCCTGTATTTAATTGTGATATTTATACTCTCATTGCAAGTAATTTTATCCTATGTCATGTGCTATGCCTTTCTGATAAATTTAGACTATTCGGCGTGCTCAGGCGAGTTCGCCAAATCACTGGGCGGTTCGCCAAATGACCCCATCTCGCCTTTAATTTCATGCTACTTATGATAAGGGCTCTGTAACTTTTGTCTAGAAATCTTTGATCGCCAAAAGCATTCAGCGACTAGCCAAAAGTCTTTGTGGTCGACCTTTTTGTCTAAACCTTTTTGCACTGTATCCTTCGGAGGATAAAATCCTGCTCGCCAAAGTAACTTGGCGACTCGCCGATCTATTCGGTGAGTTTTTCTGCAATTGCACCCTTCTGAATTTGATTTAGTTGTTTTAACTTCTTCCGAATTCTTCGCAGAAATGGCTAGAACTAAAGTTGCAGGAAGAAGCAGGCCACTCCAAGGTAAAACAAAAAGGATTACAATCAAAGAGGATGTAGATATATACAAAAACAAGGTTGCTAAACTTTCCACAGCTGGTGAAAATGGCAAAGGCAAACACAAGACCCTTGAATTATTAGATGAAAACACTGGCAGTAATGGATTTTATAGAAATGACCCCAACTAATCTGAAAGCAAAGGTGTTAGTTCTGATGAGGGTGATTTGTCAACAACACAGAGGTTTGAGCGGCGAATTAAGAAGCTGAATGATCCATCCAGGGCCAGGACTCCCCAGCCTACCACTACTACACCTCCAGTTCTAGAGTAGGCAATGATATTAGCGCCACCAGTACAAGGTCCTCCGCCTAAATCAATGAATCAAGTAAAGGCAAAGAGGCTGAGGACAATTCTGGAGGAAAACGTCTGTCCATAGATGGGGTTATAGATAAGCACCCAGAGATAATGGAGTGTTTGAGATACCACAAGTTCCCAATCTTTACCAAACCCCGTGGCCCTTATATTCCAAATTGGGTAAGAGAGTTCTACAGTGCATACAGTGCACTAATACCCTAGCAAAAGCAGCTAGCAGCAACCTTCAAAGAAGTTGACTATGTGTTTGTCAGAGGCAGGAGGGTGAAGAGTGATAGTGAGGAAATCAACACAGTCTTGGGCATGTCCACGAATATTGGGGATCACTGCCAGTACTTGATCAGAACAAAGAATCTGGATGAGATGACAAAATGGTTAGCCCCACTAATTTCAGATGAGACTCCAATGTGGTCGGTGGAAGGAGTTTCGATTGAAAAGAAAGAACTAAAAATATATCCGCAAGGTTCTGGTTCAGTTTTATTAGCATCACAATTATGCCGTCCCAAAATGAATCGATCCTTTGCCTTGCCAAGGTAGCTTGCCTGGGTTGCATCATAGAGGAGACTCAGATAAACTTGGGTACAATCATTGCTTCAAAGATACTCATGCGTGCAAGACAGAGCCGTACCTCACTTCCATTCCCAGTCTTGATCACATAATTATGCAAACGAGCCTGAGTGCCTCGAGATGCCAAGAAGGATGTGGAAGTGATGCCCACAACCTCTACTGATATCTAGAGGATCACGGCCGAGTACCTTAAGGATCAAGTAGAAAGGAAAAAGGCAGCATTAGTGGAGTTAGTGAACACATAATCTTCGCTTGCAGAGGTAACTCTACCTACTCTAGTCCCAGAGCCTTCAGGTATATCCATTGCCACTGTAACTCCCACTGATACGCTAGGTTCTTCAACTGCCGTACGATCGCCAAGACCCACTACTGTTACTGCTGTTTCCCAACTTCCACTCACCAAGTCTTCCCTACTTCGGATGGGACAGCTGGCCCTTTCTGCTGATAATCAGGCTTCTAGTCTAGAGGCCTCTGTTTCAGGCATGATCTAGGTTTCCCTAACTGATGTTGTGACACCTCTGAGTACTACCATTGATGCTTTAGCAGCCAGGATAGCAGCGTGTGAGCACAATCAAGAGTCCACAGAGGAGGTGACAGCCTTAAAAGTTGCCATTGCTGAACTGCGAAAATATGTAGACCACTTGAAGTCCAATGATGTGTCCATGGTCTTTGGAACAATGGAAATTCTAGACTTGCCTGAGATGCCTCAGACCGCCACTGGACATGGGGATAGAGCAAAACAGATAGCTGATCCTGAGTTAGAAGCATAAATTGATAAAGAGATGCTTGACGAGACTGAGGAAGCTACAGTGGACGACATAGCCGAGACTGAAGAAATCATGATAGATGCTGCTATACAAGCTTTCTTGGCAAAGGCTCGTACTACTGGATCCAATGAAACTGGTCCTTCTGGAGGTCACTCTAGGTACTGAAGCCTAGACAGATGGAGCGACCGATTAGCCAGGATCACCTCTTTAGCTCCCTCTCTGTCTTTCTTTATTTTATATTTCAGATTCTGTGTTAATTTCATTTGAGGAAAAATTGCTTTATTTGTGGTGGGGTGAGGCCCACCTTTTGTGTGCTATTTGTGACTCGTGTTTTCGCTTATGTATTTGGGCTTTGAGCTATTATTGTGTTAAATACTGCTTTTTGTGGATGATTGAGCATATGGCTCCTTTTGTTTTTAATTGCAAAATGATTTTGACCCTTCTGAAATTTTTTGATTTTTTCGCACATTTTCGCCACCCGCTTTATGCTCTTAATGGGGCAGTTCTTTTGCAAAAAAATGAGTTTTGGTTTTGATCAATACCGATGACTTGAATAGTGCTTTCAATCGAACGAACATGAATGTATGGCTACGCTGAGGCCAAATGAAGTTGCATAGAAAATATGTGAACTCTTTGAATCTCGTTATGACTAGCCTTGTATCAAATTGATTCTCTTGGGATGATCATTGCACACTAGAGAAAGTGTGGAGTCTTGTTTAACTTATAGTGTCAATGCCTAGTGTGATGAGCTTACCTGTGAACTATGCATGATAGATTATAGAATTTATCCCGTTGGTCTGGTCAACCAAGTGATGCTATCTCTTGATATGATTTTAGGCAACTTCGAAGAGTGTGAACAAATTTGACATATACCTCTTTTGTGACCTACCTTGTGAGCGTGTGATTC
>NW_006238933.1:3918165-3921074 GCF_000226075.1 Solanum tuberosum | reverse complement strand
CAAAACAAATGTTGATTGGAAAATATGGAAAAACCTATGGGTAAAAGCATGCATTGTATTTATCTTTGTGAGTGTGAGCGTTGCATCTGATTCCAAAGCTTTAAACTGTGAAACCTTTTGTCTGAATATGGAATCATTCTTCATGTGAGGGAATTTGAACACTATAGTTGAGCTTGAACTTGCATTTGAAGCAAGTATTGTGTGCATGAGATTCGTTGATATTGGTGAGTCACAACTTGAATCTTTGAGTGCACATTTGATCTTTGCATAAGTAAATTGAGTCTTGTTGTGTGCATTCATGATTGAGTCTTGTGTAGCACTGTTCGAGACACCCTTTTTGAACGGCTGAACTTGAGTTTGCTTGAGGAAACGAAAAGTTTAAGTTGGGGGTGTTGATGAGTCCACAAATTGAACTCATTTAGGGCTATATTTTTTATAGAAATTTGTGTCCTCAAAATGCTTATTTTATCTCAATATCTGATGAAAACCCTTAAGTTTCAGGTATTTGAAAGTTTGAAGGAAAGCATGGACACTATGTCTCAAAAAGGAACGAAAAGGCTAAAAACAACGAAGAAATGAAGGCCTGAGGATCGCCAAGTCCACTTGGTGAGTCGCCGAAAGATCTTACTTCACCTTTTGTTCTAGTGTGCTGAGCCTTGAAAAAAAAGGATCAAGTCGGCGAAAAAAGGGAGTAATCGGCGCATCGCCGAGCAGTTCCACAAAGCAGTACCATGCTGTCCAATAATCCAGAGCACGACGATGCTGGAGGCTGGTGCAAGATGGTGATGAACTACACCAAAGGGCGAATCGCCGAGTTGATCGGCGATTCCGACTAACGACGCCGAACGATCCGCTGCATCACAAATCTGTGAAAACTATAAATACTAGTTAGAGTTTTAGTTTTAAAATGAAACAATTATTATAATTTTCATATAGAATAGTACTTTTTGATATTTTTGCTCTAAGTTTGAGAGGGTTTTGAAGACTTGAAGAGAAATAGGGTTTCTTCTCCAAGGATTTGGACTTGGGTCTCTTGGATTCTTCATTCTTGGCCTATAACAAGATGCAAATCTTCATACCCATTTGAATGCAAGCTCATTGAGGTATAAATTTCTATCTCTTGATATGTGGCTAAAAAACCCCAATTCTTGGGGTGTGATTTAGTGAATATGGGTTAAGATGATTGTTGGGTCTTGCTTGCTGATAGTTTAATTGTAGTTTAATTGTGATTTCATTTAGTGGTTGTGGATGAATTTAATGAAATTTGTAGTTGCAAATACAAGTTTATTTATGTGTTTTCGGCTTGCTCGAGAGAGAGGTCGTAAAACTAAGACCATTAAATTGATGGCCAGTGTGAGTGGGTCGACATGAGGTTCAGCTCGAGAGAGTGAACCCTAGTCCCATGTCCACACACTCAGCTCGAGAGAGTGATGGGTTAAGACGTAGGCTGGTCTTCATGCGGCCAGTGGGTGTCCGAGAGGAATGCATTTGAAACCGGATAAGTTACTCGAGAGAGAGTTGATCCCTCTTAAAGCTTAGCCTAGTCACAATTACTCTATGAATCATCTATCGAAAGCATGTACCCAATAATCTAGCTTAATTCGTATTCCCGTGACATCCCAAGGATCCCCTCTTATTGCTTAGAAACCCTTGTTTGTTTCACTGTTTTTACTTACTAGTGACAAAACCCCCTCATTGTTAATTGACACGTTTGTGTCCTCCTTTAATGTACAATGTTTTTACTCGTTAATGTCTTTAGCTACGACTAGTTAGAACAAAAATTTATTTTTCTATAAATTCTCAAAACCGCTCTCTTGGGACGATCCCAAGCCTTGGTTGGGTTACTAAACTATTGTACGATCGTAGACACTTGCATCGAAAGTTGTGTCTTGATTACCCAAACATCATCTTTCAACATCCCTCAAAACTCATCAGGACTAAGTCGGATTCTACCAACAACACACATAACCATAAAGTAACCCACTCATACTAAAGTCACACCTCATCTCAACTCTATCAAGTCACATAGCCATTATTGGCATCACAACCAACCTTTTCTCTCCCTTAACCCATGTAACATACTACTTTCAAGTGGTCATACACTAAGGACCATCGGATAAGGAACAAGAGAGAGACATTATAGAGTTAAACTCTATGGCACGACTTGAAAATTAAAGATGTGAAACTTTCTTAACACCCAATAGCCTCCTATTCATAATGTGGCACGCTTCACATTATGAACAACATCTAAGACAACTATAAGTCAGACTTGTGCAATGTATGAGTAGCATCCCATACAACTCTACTCACACTAAGTACTCCTTTGATATCACCATAGACAAGGCACATTCATATACAATAGGTCGTGACAAGGAAGTAACTCATAATACAATCCAAGTATAGCATGCATCATCTCAGTTAAGCATAAGTCACATTCTTCATTAACTTCATTTAGAGGACTTTCATTCATTAGTCATGAAGACTTATAGAACTCACTATGACCCTATCAAAGCCTACTCGTGCAATGAATGGATGGCATTCCATACTACCACACACACTTCATAGAACTCATCAAGAAACCATAATGCGTATCTCACATGATGGGAATAAGAGTTTAACCGACATAGACCATGAGATCTAGATCATGGAATCCGGTGTACTATCCCACATCGTAAGGGTTGGTCTACTTGCCTAAGGTAAACTGGTATTTAGCTTAAGTGGATCCACTAGCTAGACCTATGTGGGCACATAGTTAAGAGACAAGGAGATTGCTACTAGATACCCCGCCTCAACTCACGTGAGGGCATCCATCTCAAGAGATTGCTACTAGAAACCCCACCTCAAATCACGTGAGGGCATCCATCTCATTCAATAACCTCTCGGTGCTTAGCCTACATTCCCATAGAGTA
>NW_006238933.1:3915471-3918136 GCF_000226075.1 Solanum tuberosum | reverse complement strand
TTACTAGACACCCCGCCTCAACTCACGTGAGGGAATCCATCTCAAACCCAACATTCATTCATTGGTTAACTCATAGATTCAAAAATGAGAATAGCCTTTCATCTAAGAATCCCATTATCGTTCATTAGTGCAAGATCAAGAATATCCTTTCAATCAACACATCATTATCATTCATTAGGGTACAATTGAGAATAGCCTTTCAATAAGTACTTCATCATTAACATTTCATTGAACTTCATTCATTCTTTATTCAAGTGTGTGTGTATATGAGAATAGACTTTCAAATAATCTTCATCATTCACAAGTGTTAATAGAGAGATAACTTTCAATCCTAACACAATTAGCTTCTAAACATGATCATCATTCATTTATTTAGATCACACACAAACATCATATCACAATTATACATTAACCTCCACATGTAGGGTACCAAGAATATATCCATCAATTTAATACCAAAATATACATAGTAAATAAACACCTCCACCTTTCATGTGGATCAACGTCTAATTCACAATTCTAATTCAACAAGTAATTGATCATAACTTGCCCTTCAAGGGTCATACTTCAAAATCACCAACACACCAACAATTTACTACAATTATGGAATGGGTAATGATATACTTCAATAATCTAAATCAATCTAGGCAATTTCGATTCACATACATTCATCATCAACAAACCCATTCATAAAGAACAATTAGGAATTAGATAATCATGGGTTCATAGAGTATTTTCATCATAAATCATCTATTAAATACTATTACAATCATAATTTGTCAGTAGAAACCATTTGAAAACATTTGATGAAAGAACCAATGAGATTGAGTAAAACCCTAGATGTTTGATACTTTGAAATAACCTTTGAATTGGCTCCTTGAATGAAAAGTTAGACAAGGATCAAGACCACCATACCTCTATGTTGATTTCCTCATGAAATTGGAGGAGAAAACTTGATGTTTGTACCCGTAGCTTGAACTTGACCTTGATCTCCAATGGAGTTTCTAGAGAGAAGACTTTTTGGAGAGGGAGGGGTTTTGATTTGGTGGAAATTGAATAATGAAATCTAAAATAGGGTTTTATTGTTTAAATACTCTTAAAAAATCATAATAACCCTAAAATAACCGTCCAAATACTTAACTAAACAAAGGGTGAATTTACCAATCCACCCTTCACTAGGCCGAACCAAACTAGAAACTACAGGTGTGACTGACGCCCTGGACTCACGGACCATGAGTCCATTCACGGACTGTGCTGCTGGTCCATGGTCTGGGGATGTAGCTTGGCTCATGGGGTTCTGACCCACGGAGGCCCTCCATGGACAGTGGATGGACCTACGGGGCATGGACCCCTTCCGTGGTTCACCCCATTTTGGCCAATCTTCAAGGTTCTTTGGGGTCTTGGGGGTTAGACTAAGGGTCCTCCCCAAGGACCCCCTAGGGTCCTTGGGGAGTCGTAACTTGATGTTTGACCCCTAAACCCCTCAACCAAAGCTCAAAAGAACAAATAACAACAGAAAACCTCATTACAATAAAAGCACACAATCGTTAGGCTCTCGTTTCACTTATTCATTTTACGGGTCGTTACATTTCGAAATCAACACTTGCCACGAAATTGAGAAACATGACTGTCAGACCCTACAATGGGAAAAGGTAGGCAAGAGAATGCGTTAGTACCAAACAATGTTTTCATGCATTAAACATTTAAATCATGCTAAAAAGGGACATTTTATTTCATGGCATGCAATTGACCAAGCTAAAACATTATATAAAAGGGTTAGAAAATATAAGTCGTAAAACCATGGTCAATGCAAGCTAACATCATATTTGAAACCTTTGAACTCATATGCGATACTTCTTGAAGTAACCTTAGTTCATTATTAATATGGGGGATTAGCCTTAACCGACATAGAGACCATGTGAGCTATGACATGAACCCCCAGTGTCTCCCACACCAAAAAGGGTTGTCATACTTGCCAAGGTAGAACCATGAAATTCTAGCTTAAGTGGATACACTAGCTAATGGCTATCTAGAAAATCATCCTATGGGGGAACATAGGCAAGGGATAAAGAGATTGCTACTAGAAACCCGACCTCTACTAACGTGTGAGTTTCCATCTCAATATACTCTCGGTGCTAAGCATAAATCCCACAGAGTAGTTATTAATCTTAACCTGTCTCATGATCCATGGAAAGGTATCCTTGGATAACCAATCCAAGATAAGTTCACTAGATAGATCGTAATATTTGATTAAATTAGGTGAGAAAGCCTTTCAACCTAAGAATCCTTATTATGTGAGAAAACCTTTCATATCTCTTATGTGTACATGAGAAAATCCTTTCAATAACACATAATGATCATCATCATTGATACTTTACTATCAAATCATCCTTAAAACATTTGGATAGATTTCATAAGAAAATACATAAGTCCATAATTCACCTCTTGAGGTTCAAAACCCATTTTCAATCATCAACACTTGGAAAACATGGGTTAGATATGTATTTCATCATAAATTCATGTAAAGCTAGCGATACATGCTCAATTTCATAAAACTCTTCCTTTACAATCAAAATCCTACACCATATGATTTATAACTTGAAAACATGGGGGTTACATGGGTTCATATGGGAAATCATCATAAAATCATAGTATTTCATCAATT
>NW_006238933.1:3893394-3915371 GCF_000226075.1 Solanum tuberosum | reverse complement strand
CTTTCTTCTTCTTCTTCAAGTTTCTAGAGAGAGAAATGTTTTGGAGTGGAGATTTGGTCTTCTTTTAGATTCTTGAGAGAATGGGTCTTAAATTGGGGAAATTTGAGAGTAAAATACTTATATAGGTCTTTAGATGAAGGGTAAAATGATGTAGTATCGAATTAAAATAATCTAAAAAGACTTTTAAGTCCCTAACTTAATAACTGAAGACTCTCACGTTAGAGCTCGCCAATGGCCACTTGGTGACTCGCCAAGTGAGCCTTTAGCTCGCCGAAATTTACAGTGAGTCGACTTGAGGCTAAGTCAACATAGGCGATGTGGAGTTGACTTCGGCGACACGCCGATCAGAATGGGGAGCTTGACTTAGCTCGCCTAAAGTTCCAGAACACTAGATGATGAAATCGAGCCAAAAAAGGGAAGGAGCTCTACTCGGCGGATCGCCAAGTCGACTAAGAAGTGAATATTTTCCCTTATTTGAATTCGAGGTGATACATTATCTCCCCCTTGGGATCATTCATCCTCGAATGAGATTCAAGATGGTACGAAAAGAGTAGGAGAGGAACTAACAACCAAACCTACAAAGAAACTTCATCTAAATGCATATAACGAAGGAGGAAACATCAACTCCAAGCTAAATATACTCAATGCAACATAAGGAAAGTAGGAACTAGACCTAACAAACCAATATGCATGAAATTTCAAAATTTCTCATGTCCAGGGAGGAACTACCATCTCCAAGCTAAAACCATGCTCAACATGATCTCATGGAGCCTACATGCAATTCGTTCTAAAAAAAGCTTAGCTAAAGCATGTTCATCAATTCATTTCATGAAGTCTATAGGCAACTCATACTCAATGCACAAATACGTGAGGAAAATCAATCATGTAAACTTATTTTCTTTCAAAACACTAGTTTTTTATATAACATGCATAACATAAGGAAATCATAGAAACACATAAAACACATGACTCCAAAACAAAGGACAAACCAAGAGGAACTCATTACCTCAAGCTAGAGTAGGAGTAGAAGGAAAAAGATGAGGATATCGGGACATCATATCGGCCTCAACCTCCCAAGTAGAACCCTCAACTAAATGATTCCTCTATAAAACTTTCAAGGAAGCAACTTCCTTGTTTCTCAACTTCTTAACTTGTCGGTCTAAAATCTCAACCGGAACTTCCTCATAAGAAAGACATTCATCAAATCCCACCCCTTCTAAGGGAACTATGGATATAGGATCTCCAACACACTTCTTTAGCATAGAGACATGGAAAACCGGATGCACCGATGCCAACTCATTTGGCAATTCTAGCTCATAAGCAACCTTACCATACGTCTCAAAATATTAAATGGACCTACATACCGGGCACTAAGCTTCCCTTTCTTACCAAACCTCATTTGGATGAGATTTTAAAATTTACCCAATCATGATTATCAAACTCAAGATCCCTTCTTCTCACATCGACATATGACTTTTGCTGACTTTGAGCCATTTTCAACTTTTGTTTAATAAGCTGAACTTTCTCAATGTCCTCTTGTACCAACTCGGGACCTATTAGGGAAACTTCACCCACCTCAAACTAACCTATGGGAGATCTACACCACCTACCATATAGGGCCTCAAATGGAGCCATATAAATACTCGAGTGATAACTATTATTATTAGCAAACTCAATCAATGGCAAATGGTCATCCCAATTACTCTTAAAATCGATCACACAATCCCTTAACATATCATCCAAAGTTTGGATAGTACGCTTTGCTTGCCCATCGTATTGGGGATAAAAGGTCGTACTAAGCTTAACACGAGTACCAATATCCTTTTGGAGAGACTTCTAAAATTGAGAAGTGAATTGGGTACCATGATCGGAAATGATGGACAAAGGCACTCCATGCAACTTTACCATCTCTCTCAAGTATAACTTGGCATAGTCCTCCGCCGAATAGGAAACCTTGACGGGAAGGAAATGAGCTGATTTCATCATCTAATCTACTATAACACAAATCGAGTAATGTTGTCGCTGGGTGTGAGGCAAACCAACAATAAAGTCCATGTTCAGATATTCCCACTTCAAGGTAGGAATGCTAATATCTTAAGACAAACCTCCCAGTTTTTGATGGTCACCCTTTACCTATTGGAAATTTGGACACTTGGCCACAAACCTCACAATATCCTTCTTCATCCCATTCCACCAATAGACCTCCCGTAAATCACGGTACATCTTGGTGTCTCCCGGGTGAATGGAGTACCGCGAACCATGGGCTTCTGACAAGATCTGTTCCTTCAAGTCATCAACATTCAGAACACATAAATGACCTTGATATCTAAGTACACCATCTCTCCCTTAGGAGAAAGCCTCAACGGATTTCTTAAACACCACTTCTTTCAATTCTACCAAAATTGGTTCAAGACCCTTTTTGGCTTCCACCTCCGCCACAAAAGATGATTCGGAACCATTGTGAACCATAATACCTCCCTTGGTGGAGTCCACTAATTGAACACCTAATAGGGCCAATCTATGAACATCTCAAACCAACTCTTTCTTTTCTTCTTCAATATGAGCAACACTACCCATATATAACTGACTAAAATCATCTGCCACCACATTAGCTTTACCGAGGTGATAAAGAACACTCGTGTTATAATCCTTCAATAACTCAAGCCACCTTGTTTGGAGAAGATTTAGATCTTTTTGATTAAACAGATATTGCAAACTCTTATGGTCGGTAAACACATCAACATGAACTTTATACAAATAGTGCCTCCAAATCTTTAAAGCAAAAACGATCGCCGCTACTTCAAGGTCGTGAGTAGGATAATTCTACTCATAAATTTTAAGTTGCCTTGAGTCATAGGTAATAACTTTTCCATTTTTCGTAAGCATGCACCCTTGAACAATTCTCGAGGAATCACAATAAACCACTAAACCATACGTCTCTTCTGGTAAGGTCATTATCAGAGCAGAAGTAAGTCTATCCTTCAACTCTGGTAAACTCTTCTCACATAATTCGGACCATTAAAACTAGCCTTCTTTTGAGTCAAAGCCGTCAAAAGAGAGGCAATCAAAGAGAATCCCTCTACAAACCTTCTACAGTAACCGGCTAAACCCAAGAAACTTCTAATATCCAAAGGAATTAGAGGTCTAGGCCAACTCTTGACCATATCCGTCTTCTTAGGATCTACCTCAATACCCTTACTTGAAACAATATGGCCAAGAAAATCTACGGATCTTAACCAAAATTCACACTTGCAAAACTTTGCAAAAGTTGTTGGTCCTTAAGAATTTGCAACACAATCCTCAAATGATCAATATGATCATCCTCACTTCTTGAATTGATCAATATATCACCAATGAACACAATCAAAAACATGTCATGGTATTGTCTAAACACCCTATTCATAAAATCCATAAACGCCTCCAGAGTACTAGTCAACCCAAACGACATTACCAAAAACTCATAATGACCATATCGAGTTTGAAAAATTATCTTCCAAATGTCATCTTCTTTCACACTCAATGGGTGATTGCCCGACCGAAGGTCAATCTTAGAGGAATAACTTGCTCCTTGAAGTTGGTCAAATAAATCATCTACCCTTGGGAGAGGATACTTATTCTTAATGGTCACCTTGTTCAAAAGATGATAGTAAATACACATACGAAGAGAACTATATTTCTTTCTAATGAACAAAACTAGAGCACCCCATGGAGAGATACTCGGTTGGATGAAACCCTTATCCAACAGATCTTTCAATTGTTCTTTCAACTCCTTAAGTTCTACCGGAGTCATTGATATACCATGAGTTTACGATATTTTTAATACATTTCACTTAAGATTTGTGTGTGTCTAGGGCCATTTTATATTAGAATTAATATTTATTATGTCATATTTGAAGGAAATAGTCTTGGACAAGGTCAAGAGAGATGACAGCTGAATTTCTGCAGAAGGAGCCACCCACGGAGGTGACCTACGGACTGTAGGTCCAGTCACGGTCCGTCGTGGGTAGGCATGGAATGATCATCAGGGAAGTCGGACTAAGTGTGGAACCACGGAGGCTAGTGATGGAGCATAGGTCGACCCACGGTCTGTCCAGCACATCCGTCGATGAGATCAAAGATTTGGACTTCCAGTACCTAATGAAAAGTTCTAAGTGTGGAGCCACGGAAGGGGACCCATGGACCATAAGTCAACCTACAGTTTGTACTGCACACCCATCGTTTACATCTGAGAGTTGAAGGTTCCAGCCTCTGTAGTAAAAGTTCTAAGTATCAAGTTACGGAATGGACCTACAGACCGTAGGTCTAACCACGGTCCGTAGGTCAGTCTCGTCGATCAAAGCCGTGTCCAGAAGTTTTATTTCCTTATTTCGTTTCCTTTTTGTTTAGGACAAGTTTTTCTATAAATAGGGTATATAAACCTTGTTTTTGGGGGTTAGACATTATTGTTTACTTTTAGTTCTTGGTATTTTCTTGGGATTTAACTTGCAAACTTTAGCAATTTGATTTCCAGATTTTCGGTTTATAAAGATTTTAGCTTTGAATTTCAATTGGAGATTACGGGTTTCTTCTATTCATTACGTAAGTTCATGAATTCTTCTTCTACAAATAGGAATTGTGTTCTTCCAAGCATGAGTAACTAAATCCACAACTAGGGTTGTGGGAACCATGAGCAATTAACAACATATGAATAATAACTAAGTAATTCTTGAATAGTGTTGGTTTATGTATTGGTAATTCTTTTTCTTTAAAGTCTTTTTAACGAGTGCACGCGTTAGAAATAGCCTTGTTGCTACTTGCCGGACCAAGGAGGTAATTAATAAGAAAAGAATTATCAACAAAAATTTAGTATGATAATATCTAATAGTCTAATTTCAATTGGTGCGAGGGTGAAAACTAAGCCATACATTGATGTGATGTCTAATTTGAGTTAAAAGTAAGGGTTAGTAAATTATACACACGTAGCCGGACCAAGGTACAGAGTGAAATTCCCTACTTGGAGGACCAATCACTTAGGGATACATATCTTACCACTTTGCATGTGATACACTAGGAAATGATTACTATTATTAGGATTACCTTGTTAAGAGCTTATGTGGAACACATGCACCTTAGTTTCTCTCTCTCATCAAATTCTGCTCACTTGTTACTTAACAAAAATCAAGTTATTTGTTTCACACGTAGCCGGACCAAGGTGCAGAGTGAAATTCCCTACTTGGAGGATCAATCACCTAGGGATACATATCTTACCACTTTGCATGTGATACACTAGGAAATGATTACTATTATTAGGATTACCTTGTTAAGAGCTTATGTGGAACACATGCACCTTAGTTTCTCTCTCTCATCAAATTCTGCTCACTTGTTACTTAACAAAAATCAAGTTATTTGTTTCACACGTAGCCGGACCAAGGTGCAGAGTGAAATTCCCTACTTGGAGGATCAATCACCTAGGGATACATATCTTACCACTTTGCATGTGATACACTAGGAAATGATTACTATTATTAGGATTACCTTGTTAAGAGCTTATGTGGAACACATGCACCTTAGTTTCTCTCTCTCATCAAATTCTGCTCACTTGTTACTTAACAAAAATCAAGTTATTTGTTTCACACGTAGCCGGACCAAGGTGCAGAGTGAAATTCCCTACTTGGAGGATCAATCACCTAGGGATACATATCTTACCACTTTGCATGTGATACACTAGGAAATGATTACAATTATTAGGATTACCTTGTTAAGAGCTTATGGGGAACACATACACCCTAGTTTCTCTCTCTCATCGAATTCTGCTCACTTGTTACTTAACAAAAATCAAGTTATTTGTTTCACACACCCCCCCTTTTACTTACTTGTCTCGAAAATAAGTTGAGTAAACAAATATAATAGTGAGTCAAGTTTAAGTCTAAACCATATTCCTCATGGGATCGACCCCAACCTATAAGTTGAGTTCTTTATTTGACAATGATCGCTTCTACTTCTTTAGGGAGGTGTAATTTGAGCGTATCAAATTTTGGCGTTGTTGCTGGGAAATAAGTCTTTTAGATTATATTTAACTACATTATTGAACTTTAGTCAATTATTTCCTAATTTTACGTTTACTTTTGTTTTTTTTTCACAGGTTTCTACTCTAGTTTATGCCAAGTACATGGAGTTGAGGCGAACCATTGACCCCATACGATCCAGAGTTGACCAAAACTTTGCAAAAAATGAATAATCATAAGGTCCACGTCAATCCAGTAAGAGGAAATCTAGTTGCGGGAGTTGAGTTGCAGCCTCCTAGGGTTGTTAATGAGCATGCTCAGGATCATGGTGGTAATCTACTGGGAGATGTATTGAGGGTGCAAAATCCGCTCGAACCAAGGCTGCAAGATAACTATAGGGTCGAGTTTAACACAATTGAATCAGAAGGACCAATTGTTCTCCGTCTTCTGCCTCCGGGGCATACATTCATTGTGACTAGTAGTTTGATGCAGATGCTTACAACAAGAGGGTTGGATTATTTTCTGGTATGGCTTCAGAAGATCCGCATGGGCACATGGCCAAGTTGAGGTATGTTTGTAAGGGTTGGGTTGGGCGACCGGAGTTGGATATGAACGTCAAATGGTTGAGAGTCTTCCCTCTATCATTTACTGGTGTTGCTGCGATCTGGTTTTCTGAACTTCCATTCAACTAAATTCACACATGGGATCAATTGCACAAGGTGTTCATGGCCAAGTACTTCCCGTTGTCCAAGAAGCTGAACCATAAAGATAAACTCAATAACTTCATGGCATTACCTGGAGAGTCTGTGAGTATTTCGTGGAATATGTTCACTGCATTCATGATAAGTGTTCCGAATCACCATATTGATGATGACTCACTCAAGGAGTATTTCTATAGAGGTCAGGATGACAATGGTAAAGCTGTGCTTGATACTATCACCTGAGGATCATATGGTGAGTGAATTTTTGAGGAGATCGCTTAGAAACTGGAGAAAATTTCATGAAACAATAAAACATGAAGCACTCAAAAGTCAAACACTGGAAGAAGCACTTTTGCAGTTCAATCTGCGCCTAGTCAATTTGCTGATGATATTCGTGAGGAGATGGCTCAGATAAGGATAGAACTTGGGTTGGTATTGAAGCGTGTAAGAGGAGGTCCAGAAAAGGTAAATGATGTGAATTATTTGACTAGGAATCCACCACCACCAGTTGAGGATTGCTACTATGAGAAAGATGCGTACTTGTTGAATGATCAGAAGGGGGATTTTCGAGCCAACACCTAAGGTTCCAACTCGGATAATTGGCGCCAAGGGCAAGGAAACCATGGTCGGAACTATGACAACTACAACTGAGAGGGTCACTATGTCCGGTATGGGAACTACAATCGCAATAAACACTACCACCGGAACAACTATAGCAACCGAAATGATAGGGTTGGTCCTTATGTTCCTCCTACAAATCGGGAATCTGGGGGTAGTATGTCACGGATTGAGGAAATGATGCAGAAGATGATAAAGTGGTTCGATTCGACTAATGAGAATATGAAGGAGATGCGGAATGACTAGTATGGAATTGTTCAAAAAGTTGATGCTCATGCAGATGAATTAGTTGTCCACTACAGTGAACCCATGTCAGCCTGGCACACTTCCTAGAAACACCATCCAAAATCCAAAGAACGATGGGCATTGTATGGAAGTCACTACTCGATGGGGTAAACAGACCATTGATCCACCTATGTTGTCCGAGGTTGAAATTATGGTTGAAAAAGAAGATGATGAGATTGAGGTTACTGGAGAGTCCATGAATGCTACAAAAAAGGAAGCGGAGATAACTCAAAAGGTTGTTCCCATGCCTAGACCTCCACCTCCATAACCACATAGGTTGGTAAAGAAGAATGAGGAAGGAAAGTACCTCAGGTTTATCACTATGTTGAAACAGCTTTCCATCAATGTTGCATTGATAGATGCTTTGGAGCAAATGCCTGGGTACGTAAAATTCATGAAAGATTTGGTAACTAAGAAGGGGCGGTCAGTTTTGAAGATGATGATAGGTTGCAACATTGTAGTGCAATTTCTACGGGGTCACTTGTGCAGAAGAATGAGGATCCTGGCGCCTTCATTATTCCATGTACCATCGTGTTGTAGCATTTTGCTAAGGCATTGTGTGATTTAGCTGCTAGCATTAATCTGATGCCATTGTCTATTTACAAGAAGTTGGGTTTAGGGCATCCAAAACTGACTGCGATGCGATTGCTCATAGCCGATAGAACTGTGAAGAGGCTAGTGGTATGCTCCAAGATGTACTTGTGAAAATAGAGTCTTTTATCTTTCTAGTTGATTTTGTGATACTTGATTGTGAGGTTGATTTTGAGGTTCCCATCATCCTTGGGAGACCATTCCTTGCTACTGGCGCGCCTTGGTCGATATGGAGAAAGGGCAGATGGAGTTTCGATTGAATAGTGAAGAGGTAACTTTTAATATTTGTAGGTCTAAGAAGCAGGAAAGCGATCTCAAAATAGTGACAATGGTGAATCATATTGTTGAGCGAGGTTCTGATGTGTCTATTGAAGAGAGGTTGGGTGTTGATGCACTGGCAGCGGTAATGATAAATTTTGAGAGTGATGGTATTGAAGACTATGTTGAATTGGTCGCCATACTATGTTCGATTTCCATTCCAAACCAAAGAAATTGGAGCTAGATATAAAGAATCGCGACTCTCCACCTTTAAAATCGTCTGTTGAAGAGGCTCCAACATTGGAGCTTAAGGCTCTACCATAACATTTGTGGTATTTATTCTTGGGGAGAGATGGTACTTTACCGGTCATTATTGCGGCAAATTTGAATGTGGTACAAGTTGAGGCATTGGTTTCGGTGTTGAAGAGGTTCAAGTGAGCTATTAGGTGGACGGTTTCGGATATTATTGGGATTCCTCCGGGTATTTTTTCTCATAAAATCTAACTCATGTCGGCTCACAAGCCTATTATCGAGCACCAAAGGAGACTAAATCTGTGTATGCAAGAGGTAGTGAAAAAGGAAATCATCGAGTGGTTGGATGTTGGAGTCATTTATCCCATTGCAGAAAGTAGTTGGGTTTGTCCTGTTCAGTGTGTGCCCAAGAAAGGTGAGATTACTGTGGCTCCTAATTTGAAAAACGAGATTGTTTCGATGCGGCCTGTGATTGGATGGAGAGTATGCATGGACTATCGGAAGTTGAATTCTTGAACAGAAAAAGACCACTTCCCTATGCCATTCATGGATCAGATGTTGGACTGCCTTGATGGTAAGGGTTGGTATTGCTTTCTTGATGGTTATTCGGGATATAATCATATCTCCATAGCTCTGGAAGACCAAGAGAAGACCACTTTTACTTGGCCTTATGGGACTTTTGCCTTCAAACGGATGCCATTTGGGTTGTGTAATGCTCCAACGACCTTCCACCGTTGCATGATGTCAATATTCTCTAATATGGTGGAGGACACTATTGAGGTATTTATGGATGATTTCTCTATGGTAGGTGACTCATTTGATGGTTGTTTGGATATATTTCGCTGAGGTACTTAAATGGTGTGAAAGTGCAATTTTGTGCTCAATTGGGAAAAGTGTCACTTCATGGTGAAAGAGGGGATAGTTCTTGGGCATCAGATTTTTGAGAAGGATATTGAGGTTGATAGAAAGAAAGTCGAGGTAATAGAAAAGCTTCAATCACCTATCATTGTTAAAGGTGTTAGAAGTTTTCTTGGGCATGCAGGCTTTTATAGGAGGTTCATCAAGGATTTCTCCAAAATTGCACACCCATTGTGCAAATTGCTCGAAAAGAAGTGTAAATTTGATTTTGATGATGCTTGTCTGAGAGCATTTAGAGATTTGAAGGAAAAGCTAGTTTCCGTGCCTATCATTATTTCACTGGATTGGGGGCAACCATTTGAGGTAATGTGTGATACGAGTGGAGTGGCGCTTGCTGTGGTTTTGGGACAGAGGCAAGAGAAGATTCTCCATCCTATTTACTATGCCATCAAAACTTTAAATGTGGCTCAAAAGAACTATACAGTGACTGAAAATGAACTCCTTCCTGTGGTTTTCGCATTCAAGAAATTTTGATCTTACTTGCTTGGTGCCAAGGTCATAGTGCATACTGACTATTCTGCATTGAGGTATTTGATGGCTAAGAAGGATACAAAACCGAGGTTAATTAGATGGGTGTTGTTGCTGCAAGAGTTCGATTTTGGGGTGAAAGATAGAAAGGGGACATAAAATTAAATTGTCGATCACTTGTCCAGATTAGAGGAAGAAGCTATGCCCAAGCTAAGAGATGGGGCTGAAATTGATGATGCTTTTTTCTACCACTTCTTCTTCAGGAACACACCTTCTGATGACATGGTCAGCACACTCTCGGAACAAGTATGGCTCGTCCCAAAAGTACTTTTTAACATCGAATGGGAATCTTTTCTGTTGGTAAAAGGCCAACTCATCCGACATCAGCCCACATACAATGTAATTTGCAAATTCTGCATACCATGGCGTATGTTTGAGGGATATTGCAAACACCCGTTCATCTGGGAAGGAGTCATCTATGTCAACCTCGTGCTCGACATTCTCTTTTGCTTCTAGCCTTGATAAATAGTCATCGACTTTATTTTCTCACCCTTTTTGATCTTTCACCTCAAAATAAAATTCTTGTAATAGCAGTATCCATCTAATCAATCGTAGTTTTGCATCTTTCTTGGCCATCAATTAACAGAGTGCAACATGATCAGTGTGTATGATTACTTTAGTGCCTAGGAAGTACGCCCTGAATTTTTCAAATGCATAGACTACTACAATCAACTCTGGCTCGGTGACCGTATAATTTTGCTGGGCACTATTTAGAGTCTTGCTTGTGTAGTAGATTGGGGGAAAGAGTTTGTTGCGCTTCTGCCCCAACACAAACCCTAGTCCCATACCGCTAGCATTAGACATTAACTCAAAAGATTCAGACCAATTAGGGCTGATGATGATCGGGGTGGATATTAGCTTCTCTTTCAAACACTTAAATGCAGCCATACAAGCATAATTAAAGTGGAATTTCACTTCCTTCTCTAGGAGTTTGCATAATGGGAGTGCAATCTTTGAGAAGTCTTTGATGAACCTTCTATAAAATCCTGCGTGCCCTAAAAAGCTGCGAACACCCTTTACTGAAATCGGCGGGGGTAATTTCTCAATGACCTCAATCTTTTCCTTATCAACCTCCAACTCCTTTTGTGATACCTTATGCCCAAGAACAATACCTTCTTTTACCACAAAATGACATTTCTCCCAATTCAGAACCAGATTCGTTTCAACGCATCTTTGGAGTACCCGTCCTAAGTGAGTCAAGCATTCTTCGAACGTATCCCCGACGACTGAGAAGTTGTCCATGAACACCTCCATAGAGTCTTCGACCATATCTGCAAAAATAGACAGCATGCAACGCTGAAATGTTACTGGGGCATTACATAGCCCGAATGACATCCTTTTGAATGCGAAAGTTCCTTAAGGGCAAGTAAAAGTGGTTTTCTCTTGATCTTTCGGCGCAATAGAGATTTGATTGTAGTCGGAGTATCCATCCAAGAAACAGTACCACCCTCTTTCTGATATCCTATCAAGCATCTGATCCATAAAACGCATCGGAAAATGGTCTTTCTCGGTCCATGAGTTAAGCTTTCGGTAGTCCATGCATACTCTCCACCCAATCACTGGGTCTTGTTGGCACAAGTTCTCCTTTTGTATTTGGGACTACGGTTATTCCTCCTTTTTTTGGGACACATTGCACCGGACTTACACACTTACTATCTGCAATAGGGTATATCACCCCTGCATCTAGCCAATTGATGATTATTGGAGGGTTTAATCTCCGTTGATGTTCCACACTAGGCTTGCATTACTTGTCGAGCTAGATTTTGTGAGTGTAGCTTCCAGGAGAAATTCCTACTATAACGGCTATTGTCCATCCAATAGCTTTTATGTGCTTCTGCAATACTTCAATGAGCAATTTCACCTGCCTTTCAAGTAGATTGGCGACAATAATTACTGGTAGAGTATTATTGGCGCCTAAGAAGGCATATGTGAGATGAGAGGGTAGGACTTTTAACTCCAAATTCGGTGGTTCTTCGTTTGATGGTTTAGCAGGGGGACTTTCTCTGTTTTTCAGATCGATATCCAATTTGATTGGATTCCTTGAATATGATCCTAATCCTGATAAAGCAGCTATCGCTTCCTCGTAACCCTGAACTTTGGATTCATCATAATTAGCAAGCACAGATTCAAGGGGCTTAAATGACTCGCACTTGCCACTGCCTTATCTATCACATCCTTAGTGGAAACCACATGGATGTTTCTTGGTTGCTTCATGGACTTACAAATATTGAGGGTAACCTCATCATCATTCACAGGGAACTTTAATTTCCCGCTTTCAACATCCACCAGTGCTCTCCCTGTAGCTAAGAAAGGCCTTCCCAAAATAATGGAAATTTCAGCATCGATCTCACAGTCTAGAATCACAAAATGAGCCGAAAAGATGAACCGATCAACTTTTACTTATATGTCATAGAGTATTCTGACTGAGTTCTTGATTGATCGATCAGCCATGAGGAGTCTCATTGTGGTTAAATTTTGTTCACCCAAACCAAGTTGCTTGTATATTGCATAGAGCATCAACTTGATACTTGCCCCTAAGTCACACAAGGCTTTAGCAAATTGGAGCATACCAATTGTGCACGAGACTGTTAATGCTCCAGGATCTTCTCTCTTTGTGATTGAGTTATTTGTCATAATTGTACTGCAACTATGGGGCACGTCTATCATTTCATATTCCAAGCTCCTTTTCTTTGTAACCAGTTCTTTCATGAATTTGGCGTATCCCGACATTTCCAACAATGCTTCTACCAGAGGAAGGTTGATCGATAAGCTCTTGAATACTGACAATTTTTTTTTAAACTTCTCATCTTCATTTTTCTTTTTCAAACGTTGGGGAAATGGTGGAGGTATCTTGGGTAAGGGATATATGACTTTTGGAACTTGAACTTGTTGATCTGCTTCCTCCTGTGGTTCTTTAGTAAGGCCTTGTTGAATAAGCAAATCTTGTTCCTCCACTCGTTGACTCTCTTAATGTTTTTAAGTATCCTCATCTTCCATCATATCCCCTATCACCACCTTACCGCTACGTGTAACCACAACCAGCTCTCTTTCAATATGGTCCATGGGAGTTGTGGATGCTAATTGAGCTGATAATAGACTCAATTTACCTTCCAGCATTTTGATGGAATCCGCATGAGAATTTACTTTCCTGTTCAATGATGAAAAGTCATCTTTCATTCCTTTTAGCAGATCATCAGAGCCCTCAACTTTGTCGAGTATGTGTGATAACAAATCATTTACCCGAGGACTACTTGCACTCCCTTTAGATTCCGGGCCTTCGCTCAAGTGAATATGGTCCTCCTCCTGACCATCCTGCTCAGCCCAATCTTGCCAATATCTCCCTGGTTCTTCTCCTCTATAATATCTCCAACCTTGATTCCCACCCCGCGGTTGATAGCGTGCATGGAAACCCTCCTCGTATCTTCTGGAGTTCCAACCTTGATTCTCCCCTAGTCTTGAGTAACCGGAAGAAGAACCCTCCTCAACTCGAAACACCACACGTGTCCCCTTCATATGTTCTTTTAGCATTTCCATTTGAGATAACATCTTCTTGATGATTTCGTCCCTTTCCCTTTCTTTTTCGATCTGTTCCTGCGTTAATCGAAAGCATAGTGGGGAGACTTGATAGTCTTTGGTATACCATGCTTGGTTTGCTTTAGTCATACCATCAAGGAGAAATGAAGCTACTTCTAATGATTGTAACATTATTCCTCCTTGCACCAATTGATCAGCTATTCCTTTATTCATCGAATCTAGACTATGGTAGAAATGTTAGAGCAGCAACTCACTTGGTAGCCCATGCGTTGGGAACTTACGCAAAGATATTTTCAACCTTGTCCATGACTCGTGAATTGGTTCACCCTCCTGTTGCTTGAAATTTTGGATATTGTCCCTCAGCTTCATCATTCTTGATGGAGGAAAGAATCTTTCGTGAAATGCCATAACCAACTCCTCCCATAATCTGATGGAGTTGTTTGGGCGCTCAATCAACTATTTTGTGGCTCCCCAAGTTAACAAAAATGGAAATAAGCGAAACCGTATGCATTCTTGAGATAGGTTCTTGAATGATAAAGGAGTGCACACTTCCACAAAGATTCTTACATGATCGTGCGGATCTTCATGCTCCAACCCTCCAAATAAACCTCTCGAATGTATGAGTTGAAGTGTTGCGCTGGTAACTTCGAACATTACATTCCCGTCAGCTTGTGGTATGCAAGTTTTACCCATCTCGCCCATGCCGGTAGGATGATAAACACTATTAGCATCGTTGATGTTGTCTCGATGAAAAGCACCATCTGCTGAGTGGCACGCTTGACAGCTATTGTCCCCGTTTGTACTCATATGGCCTGTTGTGTCACACAAATACTCAAAACAAAATTGAAAATTAAATTAGTAAATTACAACTAAAAAGAGCAAAAATTTTACTAACCTAAAATTTTTCAAATAACACCACTCCCTGGCAGCGGCGCCATTTTGATGCTTATCGTGACCAATGACACTAACCTACGGTATGAGTGTACGATCGTCGATAGTATAGTAACCCAACTAAAGGTTGGGGTCGTGTCCCAAGGGAGTGGTTTTGAGAATTGATAGAAAAATAAAATTAAGCTCTAACTAGTCGTAGCTAAAGTCATTAACGATTAAAAACATAGTAAATTCAAGGGGGCGACACAAAAGTGTCAAATATCGATCTGGGGGTTTTGTCACAAGCAGTAAAAATAGCAAAAACTAACAACAAAATCAAGTATGGGGAAATGTTCTTGGGGTGTGACCGCAATACAAGTTGAGATAAGTTGTTGGGTACATGCTTTTAAAAGGAAATTTGTATGATAATAGTGACTAGGCTAAGCTTTAAATGGAAATAAGTTTCCTCTCGGGCAACTTACCCCGTTTCAAATGCGTTCCTCTCGAACACCCATTTGCCGCATGAAGACCAGCCTACGCCTTACCCCACTCACTCTCTCGAGCTGAGTGTTATGATATGGGACTAGGGCTCACCCTCTACGGCTGAACCTCATGTGGACCCACTCTTTAGGACATCAGCCTACTGGTCTTGGTTTCCCGACCTCCCTCTCGGGCAAGCCAAAAACACATGGGTGACTTTGTATTTAAAAGTACGAACCCTTTAGATTAAACCACAACCACTAGGTGAAATCACCATTAAACTACATCTAACCTATCAGCAAGCAAGACCCAACAATAAGATCAACACATATTTGCTAAATAACACCCCAAGAATGAGGTTCTTATCCACACATCAAGAAATAACAAAATACACCTAAAATGATAGTAAAATGAAATGGGTATAAGAAATTAAACCTTAATTTAAGTAAAGGAAGAAGAATAGAGAAGACCCACTTCCAACTTGGGGAAGATGAAATCCTTCTTTCTTCTAGTCTCCCAAAAACCCTCTCCAAACTTGAGAGAAAAATATCCAAAAAGTACTATTCTATTATGGAAATTAAAATAAAAGTTTGACTCCCAAAAATTAATAATAAGTTCAGTATTTATAGATTTCAGAAAATAGCGCTGGCAGATCTTTCGGCAAAGTTAGTCGATATCGCCTAATGACTTCGACGATTCGCCCTTCGTCTGTCTCATCGCTGTTTTGTGCTTGCCTTCCGCATCTTCACATTTTGGACCATTGGGCGGTATAGTACTGCTTCGCGGAACTATTCGGCGAAGCGCCGACTGCTCCTTTTATCGCCTTTTTGATCCTTCTCCTTCAGGGCTTCGCGTACTGGAACAAATGGCGGACTAAATCCCTTCGGCAATTCGCCAAGTGTACTTGGCGATGCTCGGGCTTCAGCTTCTTCGTTCTTTTTAGTCTTTTTATTCCTTTTCGGACCTAAGTGTCCATGCTTCTACTAACATTTCAAATACCTGAAACCTAAGAGTTTTGATCAGATATTGAGACAAAATAAGCATTCGAGGACACTATTTCTATCAAAATACACACCTAAATGAGTACAATTTGTGGACTCATCACAACGTCGTATCCTAGGGAGTCTGCAAGCCATGTCTAGTAGAGTCTTGTTTATAAATGTGTTGTGCACCACATCCTATAAGCAAGAAGCTACCGGGCATGTTAGAGTGATTATCCTTCTTTTGCTCACCTCGTGCTATAGAGCAGTGTCTTAAGGGTTGAGGTTTCGGGCTTATAATTGATACTTGTATGCAAATAGAGATGAGTGACACTAGACAGACCACAACTAGCCAGGGGCTAGACACAGCTGCAGGCGAGGGTACTGACAAGGTACCACAGGTGGAGGTAGCCTATTATGAGACCCAGGGGGAGACATCTTCTCATCCCCCTATAGCTTCTCCACCGCTTCATGAGCCTCCGAGGGCTACAGGACTTCCGGCTCCACCAACAGTACCACCTCTAGTTCCTCCTATTCCATCTTATCAGTATTTCAAGAGTGTAGTTTGTCTGTTAACACAGTTAGTAGCTGCACAGTGCCAACCAGTTGTGCCAGTTTTTGCCAGACCTTCTGAAGGGCCCAGAAGTTCGAGAGTTCATGAATTTCTTGCCTTGAATCCTCCACAGTTTAGAGGGACATATCGCAGAGAAGACCCTTAGCACTTTATTGATCATCTTCATAGGATCTTTAGAGTCATGCATGCCTCAGCGACTGAGTTAGTTGACTTAGCAACATTTCGATTGCGCGATGTTGCAGTATTATGGTACGAGAGTTGGGAGAGATCTAGGGGAAAAGATACATCCCTACGCACTTGGGATAGCTTTACAGAAGCTTTCATATATCACTATTTGCCTCGAGAGATTAGGGATGGCCGGGTGGACCAGTTTCTGAACCTCTGACAGGGCAGCATGAGTGTCTGAGAGTACGGGCTGAGATTTGATTCATTAGTTAGATATGCACCAGCATTTGTTGATACGATGCATGATAAGGTGCGTAGATTTTTGGGAGGGCTCGACTCAAACTATATCGACACTTGTTCTACCGCTGCACTAAATGATAATATGGATATCTCGCTAATTCAGGCCTTTGCATAAGGCATAGAGGATTGCCGACATCTACAGTATATAACTGAGAGGGTCGAGAGAGAGACCGAAGAGGGCTAGGCCCGCTGGTTCATAGGGAGATTTTTAAGGTGGTCCCAGACCTCGATATTCTATTAGGCCACCTAGACCTCCACCACAACAGTTCTAGGGTAGTAGATTTGATTGTCAGGAATAGTCAGGCCCAGGTGAGGGTTCACGAGCATCACGCTCGCAGAAGTAGAGGGATTCAGGTCAGGCTAGGAAAGCCCCGCCGCATTGCGGTACTTGCGGTAGGATGCATTTTGGAAGGTGTAGACAGGGTTCCACATGTTTTTATTCTTGTGGACAGGAGGGGCATGGGTGGAGAAACTGGCCTACCATAGGTCAGGATGGTATAGGTCAGTCGACCAGGTCAGCACTAGGTTCCTCCTCATCAGCACAATCTATAGGGCGTGGAACCCAAACTTCAGCATGTAGAGGTAGAGGCGGAGGCAGAGGGGGAGGATCTAGTTCTGGTAGTGGACAGAACCGTACATATTCATTAACCGGCCGACAGGACTCAGAGTCATCACCAGATGTTGTGATAGGTACATTGATCATTTGTTCCCATTGTGTTTAAGCTTTGATAGATGCTGGATCTACTCTGTCTTATGTTACTCCATTTACTGCGGGGAAGTTATGTATAGTACCAGAGTCATTAGATCGACCCTTTATTGTATCTACACTAATTAGTGAATCTACTGTTCCCATGAGAGTCTATCGAGGTTGCACGATAGAAATTATCAACCGTCAAACCTCTGTAGATCTCGTAGAGTTAGAGATGGTCGATTTCGACCTCATTATGGGTATGGACTGGTTAGCGTCTTGTTATGCTAATGTTCAGTGCCAGACAAAGATTGTTAGACTCCACTTTCCAGGAGAGGCAGTTCGGGAATGGAAAGGTGATACAGCGACGCCGAAAGGTAGGTTTATTCCCTCCTTATAGAATGACTCCTGCTGAGCTAAAGGAGTTGAAGGATCAGCAGGACGACTTGCAGGATAAAGGCTTTATTAGGACTAGTGCTTCATAATGAGTGCACAAATTGAACTCATTTAGGGCTTTATTTTGATAAGAATAGTGACCTCGAATGCTTATTTTGTCTCAATATCTAATGAAAACTCTTAAGGTTCAGGCATTTGAAGTTTTATTGAAAGCATGGACACTTAGGCGCAAAAAGGAACAAAGAGGCTGAAAAGAACGAATAAGTTGAAGTCTGATAATCGCCAAGCACACTTGGCGATTCGCTGAAGGGATTCACTCCACCCTTTGTTCCAGTGCGCGAAGCCCTAGAGAAAAAGGATCAAAAGGCAATGAAATGAGCAGTCGGCGCTTCGCTGAATATTTCCACGAAGCAGTACTATACCGCCCAATGGTCTAGAACGTGAAGATGCTGGGTCTAGAACGTGAAGATGCTGAAAGAAAGCATGGAACGATGATGAAAAAGAAGAAGGGCGAGTAACCGAGTGATTCAGCGACATCGACTAACCTCGCCGAAAGATCCGCCAGCACTATTTTTAGAAGTCTATAAATACTATACTTATTATTAATTTGAGGGAGTCAAAAATTTATTTTATTCTCCATAATAGAATAGTAGTTTTTGGGATATTTTCTCTCAAGTTTGGAGAGGGTTTTGTGGAAAACTTGAAGAGAGAAGGATTTCAGCTTCCCTAATTTGGAAGTGGGTCCTCTCCATTTTGCTTCCTTAGCTTAGATCAAGGTTTAATTTATAATACCCATTTGATTTTAGTACCATTTTAGGTGTATATTGTTATTTCTTGATGTGTGGCTAAAAACTTCCATTCTTGGGGTGTGATTTAGCAAATATGTGATGATATTGCTGTTGGGTCTTGCTTGTTGATAGGTTAGATGTATTTTAATTGTGATTTCACCTAGTGGTTGTGGTTTAATTTAATGGATTTGTAGTTGCAAATACAAAATCACCCATGTGTTTTCGGCTAGCCCGAGAGGGAGGTCGCGAAACCAAGACCACTAGACTGCTGGCCTAAGGAGTAGGTCGACATGAGGTACATCCCGAGAGGGTGAACCCTAGTCCCATATCCCAACACTCAGCTGGAGATAGTGAGTGGGGTAAGGTGTAGGCTGGTCTTTATGCGACAAGTGGGTGTCCGAGAGGAACCCATTTGAAATGGGGTAAGTTGCCCGTGAGAGAACTTATTTTCATCTAAAGATTAGCCTAATCACTATTATCTTGTAAATTTCTAATCAAAAGCATGTACCCAACGATTTATCTCAACTTGTATTGCGGTCACACCCCAAGAACTTTCCCTCATACTAGATTTTCTTGTTAATTTTTGTTGTTCTTACTACTTGTATCAAAAACCCCAATTGATATTTGACACTTTTGTGTCACCCCCTTTAATTTACAATGTTTTTGTTCATCAATGTTATTAGTTACGACTAATTAGAACTTAATTTTATTTTTCTATTAATTCTCAAATCCACTCCTTTGGGACACGACCCCAACCTTTAGTTGGGTTACTATATTATCGGTGATCGTAGACACTTATACCGTAGGTTAGTGTTGTTGGTCATGTTAAGCATCGAAATGGTGACGCTGTCGGGGAGTGGTGTTATGTAAAGATGTAGTTCTCCTAGATTTTTTGTTCTTTTAAGTGTAGTTTTTACTAATTTTACTTTTAGTTTTGTTTTTCTTTATTTATTGTTTGTGTATGCAGTTCCTCTGAGCATGACAGAGGGAGTTGAGGTAGATCAAGAAGTCAAGGGTGACTTCAAGATAGCTGCACTGGTATCTCAACTAAATGACTTGACAACCAAAATATCCTAGGTGGAAAACAAGTGCAAACGCCAAGGGAGGTATATACCTCATTATGCGCGGACGAAGTCTAGAGAAGATGAGAAAAGTCATGTTGAGGACACACTTCAAATCATTCTCCAAAAGATCACCGATCAAGATAGAGTGTTTGATGAAATGAGAGAGAATGTTGAAGCATTGAATCAATCGATTGGATCTCATTCTACATAAATCCAGCACATAAGATCACTCCTGATGTTTGCAATACCTCAGCTCCGTCCAAACGATATATTGGGGTTACCTAGGGACACTAGGCCTAACTCCAATAACAGAGAATGAGGTAGGACCTACGTCGAGCCACGAGGTTAAATAAGGTGCTTCTTGGGAGGCAATCTAAGGTCGTAAATGTAGGATTTTACTTTTATAAATAATGGTATGTTAATGTGACAGGTTAAAAATGAGATAAGTGTTGAAAATTTCAAGTTGGCGAGCTACAGGTCCATCCAGTGATACGCCTAATAGGTTGGCAAGCTCGGCTGAATCTGCCGTTGGGCTCAATTCTAGTGCATTGCACAGCCTATAAGACTTGGCGAACTCGTACACCATCTCGGCGCATTGCCAACCTGTTCGGCAATCTCGATGCAGACCGTCGATTTTACCCCTAGAAAATTGAAGATTTTGAAGAAAGGGCGGGATAAAAAGACCGCTCGGTGCTTCTCCGAGTGTTTCGGCAAGTGCGACTAACATCGCCGAATGGACAAGAACTGAACGGTTATGTAAACGCAAAAGGTCAAATTTTTGGATCTCTCACTTTCCCTCGTTTCAAACTCTCCAAAATAACACCAAAGGTATTATTTTCTAGATTTTTGCCTTATATTAGTATTTTAGTCGGTGATTAGTGCTTGTGGTTGGATTTCTTTGCTGCCTAGCATTACAAAAAGCCATTTGATCGGCATAAAAGGTTAGTCTCTAAAACCCCAAATTTACTTTCAAAAATTTGGTACTCATTTGCACTGACCATATCCTATTGTCGTGTGCTGGTCTTCTGAGGTGACTCCAGGCACTGATTTCCAGATCTTGAGCACTACACAAGGCACTGATGCCAAGATAAATGGAGCGATTGTGTAGACAGGACCCCCTCTTTACCTCCATCTCTGTCTTACTTTGTTTCACTTTTGGATATTTGTATTTGCATTTGAGGAAAAATGTTTTATTTGTGGTGCGGTGAGGCCCACCTTTTGTGATTTTGTGACTCTCTGATATTGTTTATATATTGGGTTGTGAGCTTAAATCGTGTTTACACTGCTTTCTGTGGATGTTTGAGCTTGTGGCTTCTTTTATTTTTAATTGAAAAATAATTTTGACCCTTCCAAAACAATTTCATTTTTCAAAAATATTTACCACCTCTTGTGTTGAAAGTGGTTGTTCTTGTATAAATTCAAATCTCGGTTTCGATCAATACAGATGACTTGAATAGTGTTCTCAATAGAACAAACATGAATGTGCGGGTACGACGAGAACAAATGAAGTTGCATAGACAATATGTGAATTCTTTATATCTCGTTGTGCTTAGTCATTTCTCAAATTGATTGTCTTGTAATGACCGTTGCAGACTAGCGAAGGTGTGTAGTCTTGTTTGACTTCAGTGTAGATGCCTTGTGTGATGAGCTTAGTTTGAACCTTGCGTGAATAAACCTAGAATTTTCCCTGTTAGTCTGATTGATTTAGTAAGGCATGCTCTTGAGATGATCTTAAGCAACTTTTGAAGAGTGTGAGCCAATTTGACATATACCTCTTTTGTGGCCTACCCGTGAGAGTGTGAAACTCTCTTGAATACCCTTTGAGACTTAACTTTCTTTGAAAGAACCTTGATGAACCCTTGACCTTACTTGATCCACTACCTATAATCCTCTTGATTTGTGGTTTATTGAATAACCAACTTACACCAAAAGCCTGAGTTGGGGGTGTGGTGAAAAATGAAAAGGTGAGGTCAAGAAGTGCAAGAAAAGTCTCCCTTAACCCA
>NW_006238933.1:3891871-3893212 GCF_000226075.1 Solanum tuberosum | reverse complement strand
AATGAGTCTAAATGACCATACAATTGCACTCAGTCCTATTACAAGCCTTAGAAAGACCTTTTTGATCTTGAGTGATCCGAACCGAAGATTGATTGGAAAATAAGGGCAAGCCTATTGGTGAAACATGCATTGCGTTTCCACTTTTTGTTTGTGAGCGTTGCATCTGATTCCTGATCTTAAATTGATTAGCCTCGGTGTGTGAATATGGAATCATTCTTTGTGTGAGGGCATTTAGATTCTTTCATTGAGCTTGAACTTGTATTAGTAGAAATTATTGTGAACACGAGAATCTTTGTTAATGGTGTGTCACAACTTGAATCTTTGATTACACAATTGAATCTTCGCATAAGTAGTTTGAAGTCTTGTTGTGTACATTCATAATTGAGTCTTGTGTAGCAGTATATGAGACATCCTATTTAAACTGCTGAACTTTAGTTTTGCTCAAGGACAAGCAAAAGTATAAGTTCGTGGTGTTGATGAGTCCACAAATTGGACTCATTTAGAGATTTACTTTGATAAGAATAGTGTCCTCGAATGCTTATTTTATTTCAATATTTGATGGAAACTCTTATGTTTCAGGTATTTGAGGATATATTGAAAGCATGGACACTTAGGTGCAAAAAGAACGAAGAGGCTGAAAAGAACGAAGAAGCTAAAGCCTGAGCTTCGCCAAGCACACTTGGCGATTCGCCGAAAGGATTCACTCCGCCCATTGTTTTATTGCGCAAAGCCTTAAAGAATAAGGATCAAAAGGCATTGAAAGGAACAGTCGGTGCTTCGCCGAATATTTCCGTGAAGCAGTACTCTACTGCCCAATGGTCAAGAGCGTGAAGATGCTGAAGGCAGTCACGAAACAACGATGAAGCAGGAGAAAGGCGATTCGCCTAGTGATTCGGCGACATAGACTAACATCGCCGAAAGATCCGCCAACACTATTTACTAAAGTCTATAAATACTAAACCTATTATTAATTTTAGGGATTCAAACATTTATTTTATTTTCCATAATAGAATAGTACTTTTTGGGATATTTTCTCTAAAGTTTGTAGAGGGTTTTGTGGGAAACTTGAAGAGAAAAGGATTTAACCTTCCCTATGTTGGAAATGGGTGTTCTCCATTCTTCTTCTTTTTCTTAAATCAAGGTTTAATTTCTTATACCCATTTAATTTTTGTATCATTTTAGGTGTATTTTGTTATTTCTTGATATGTGGTTAAAAACCCCTAGTCTTGAGGTATGATTTAGCAAATATGTGTTGATATTGTTGTTTGGTCTTGCTTGCTGATAGGTTAGATGTATTTTAATGGTGATTTCACCTAGTGGTTGTGGTTTAATTTAATGGGT
>NW_006238933.1:3888019-3891581 GCF_000226075.1 Solanum tuberosum | reverse complement strand
GTTGCCCGAGAGGGAACTTATTTCCATCTAAAACTTAGCCTAGTCACTATTATCTTGCCAATTTCTATTGAAAGGATGTGCCTAACGATTTATCTCAACTTGTATTGCGGTCACACCTCAAGAACTTTCCCCCATACTAGATTTACTTGTTAGTTTTTGTTGTGTTGTACTTTTTGGGATATTTTCTCTAAAGTTTGTAGAGGGTTTTGTGCGAAACTTGAAGAGAGAAGGATTTAACCTTCCCTATGTTGGAAATGGGTGTTCTCCATTCTTCTTCTTTTTCTTAAATCAAGGTTTCATTTCTTATACCCATTTAATTTTTGTATCATTTTAGGTGTATTTTGTTATTTCTTGATATGTGGTTAAAAACCCCTATTCTTGAGGTATGATTTAGCAAATATGTGTTGATATTGTTGTTTGGTCTTGCTTGCTGATAGGTTAGATGTATTTTACGTAAAGATGTAGTTCTCCTAGATTTTTTGTTCTTTTAAGTGTAGTTTTTACTAATTTTACTTTTAGTTTTGTTTTTCTTTATTTATTGTTTGTGTATGCAGTTCCTCTGATCATTACAGAGGGAGTGGGTGGCAAGCCAGTTAATGCAGATCAAGAAGTCGATGGTGACTTCAAGATAGCTGCACTGGTATTTCAATAACAGAGAGTGAGGCAGGACCTACGTCGAGCTACGACGTTATATAAAGCACTTCTTGGGAGGCAATCCAAGGTCGTAAATGTAGGATTTTACTTTTATAAATAATGGTGTGTTAAAGTGGCAGGTTAAAAATGAGATAAGTGTGGAAAATTTAAAGTTGGCGAGCAATAGGTCCATTCAACATTTTGCCAAATAGGTCGGCGAGCTCAGCTTAATCCGCCGTTGGGCTCAATGCTAGTGCATTGCAGAGCCTGTAAGACTCGGCAAACTCGTAAAGCAGCTCGGCGCATCGCTAACCTGTTCGACGATCTCGATGCAGGCGGCCGATTTTTCCCCTAGAAAATTAAAGATTTTGAAGAAAGGGGTGGATAAAAGACCGCTCGGCGCTTCGCCTAGTGGTTCAGAAAGTGCGAATAACGTCGCTGAATGGACAAGAACTGAACAATTATATAGATGTAAAAGGTCAAATTTTTGTTTGGGGTTGGATTTCTTTGCTGCCTAGCATTACAAAAGCCAGTTGATCGGCATCAAAGGTTAGTCTCTAAAGCCCCAAATTTACTTCCAATTTTTTTTAACTCATTTGCAATGAACATATCCTTTTGTCGTGTGCAGGTCCTTCTGAGGTGACTCCGGGCACTGATGCCCAGATCTCTAGCACTACACAGGGCACGGATACCTAGACAGACAGAGCGATTGTGTAGACAGGACCCCCTCTTTACCTCCATCTCGGTCTTACTTTATTTCAGTTTTGGATAATTGTGTTTGCATTCGAGGACAAATGTTTTATTTGTGGTGGGGTGAGGCCTACCTTTTGTGATTTGGTGACTCTCTGGTTTTGTTTACATATTGGGTTGTGAGCTTAAATCGTGTTTACACTGCTTTCTATGGATGTTTGAGCTTGTGGTTTCTTTTATTTTTAATTGAAATATAATTTTGACCCTTCCAAATTTTTTTTTGCCACCTCTTGTGTTGAAAGTGGTTGTTCTTGCAAAAATTCAAATCTCGGTTTTGATCAATACCGATGACTTGAATAGTGCTCTCAATCGAACCAACATGAATGTGCGTCTACGATGAGAACAAATGACGTTGCATAGACAATATGTGAACTCTTTGCATCTGGTTGTGATTAGCCATTTCTCAAATTGATTGTCTTGTAATGACCGTTGCACACTAGCGATAGTGTGTACTCTTGTTTGACTTAAGTGTCGATGCCTTGTGTGATGAGCTTACTTTGAACCTTGCATGAATAAACCTAGAATTTTCCCCGTTAGTCTGATTGATTTAGTAAAGCATGCTCTTGAGATGATCTTAAGCAACTTTTGAAGAGTGTGAGCCAATTTGACATATACCTCTTTTGTGGCCTACATGTGAGAGTGTGAAACTCTCTTGAACACCCTTTGAGACTTAACTTTCTTTGAAAGAACGTTGATGAACCCTTGACCTTACTTGATCCACTACCTATAATACTGTTGATTTGTGGTTTAGTGAATAACCAACTTACACCAAAAGCCTGAGTTGGGGGTGTGGTGAAAAATGAAAAGGAGAAGTCAAGAAGTGAAAGAAAAGTCTCCGTTAACCCATGGTGTTGCGGAAAATTGGAAACCTTCCATATAAAAAACAAGAAAAGAAAAGAATGAAAAAGAAAAGTTGTGGAATAAAAGTACAAAAGAAATTGTGTTTCCAAGAAGTCAATGGAGGTGAATAAAAAGATAACTTAGAAGCACCAGAAAAATAATTGATAAAGGAAAATAAGGGGATGCCTTGAGAATACCTCATCTCATGAAGAAAAAGTGAATGAGTCTAAATGACCATACAATTGCACTCAGTCCTATTACAAGCCTTAGAAAGACCTTTTTGATCTTGAGTGAGCCGAACCGAAGAACGATTGGAAAATACGGGCAAGCCTATTGGTGAAAAAATGCATTCCGTTCCCCTTTTTGTTTATGAGTGTTGCATTTGATTCGTGATCTTAAATTGATTACCCTCGGTGTGTGAATATGGAATCATCCTTTGTATGAGGGCATTTAGATACTTTCATTGAGCTTGAACTTGTATTAGTAGAAATTATTGTGAACACGAGAATCTTTGTTAATGGTGTGTCACAACTTGAATCTTTGATTACACAATTGAATCTTCGCATAAGTAGTTTTGAAGTCTTGTTGTGTACATTCATAATTGAGTCTTGTGTAGCACTATATGAGACATCCTATTTGAAATGCTGAACTTTAGTTTTGCTCGAGGACAAGCAAAAGTTTAAGTTCGTGGTGTTGATGAGTCCACAAATTGGACTCATTTAGAGATTTACTTTGATATGAATAGTGTCCTCGAATGCTTATTTTGTTTCAATATTTGAATGGAAACTCTTATATTTCAGGTATTTGAAGATTTATTGAAAGCATGGACACTTAGGTGCAAAAGGAACGAAAAGGCTGAAAAGAACGAAGAAGCTGAAGCCGGAGCATCGCCAAGCACACTTGTCGATTCGCCGAAGTGATTCACTCCGCCCTTTGTTCTATTGCGCAAAGCCCTAAAGAATAAGGATCAAAAGGCGTTAAAAAGAGCAGTCGGTGCTTCGCCGAATATTTTCCAAAGCAGTACTCTACTGCCCAATGGTCAAGAGCGTGAAGATGCTGAAGGCAATCACGAAACAACGATGAAATAGGAGAAAGGCGAGTCGCCGAGTGATTCGGCGACACACATCGCCGAAAGATTCGCCAACACTATCTTCTAAAGTCTATAAATACTAAACCTATTATTAATTTTAGGGATTAAAACATTTATTTTATTTTCCATAATAGAATAGTACTTTTTGGGATATTTTCTCTAAAGTTTGTAGAGGGTTTTGTGCGAAACTTGAAGAGAGAAGGATTTAACCTTCCCTATGTTGGAAATGGGTGTTCTCCATTCTTCTTC
>NW_006238933.1:3886644-3887797 GCF_000226075.1 Solanum tuberosum | reverse complement strand
AATGGGTTTGTAGTTGCAAATACAAAACCACCCATGTGTTTTCAGCTTATCCGAGAGGGAGGTCGCGAAACCAAGACTACTAGACTGATGGCCTAAGGAGTGGGTCGACATGAGGTTCATCCCGAGAGGCTGAACCCTAGTCCCATATCCTAACACTCAGCTTGAGAGAGTGAGTAGGGTAAGGCGTAGGCTGGTCTTCATGCAACAAGTGGGTGTCCGAGAGGAACCCATTTGAAACGGGGTAAGTTGCCCAAAAGAGAACTTATTTCCATCTAAAGCTTAGCCTAATCACTATTATCTTGTAAATATCCTATCAAAAGCATGTACCCAACGATTTATCTCAACTTGTATTGCGGTCACACCTCAAGAACTTTCCCTCATACTAGATTTTCTTGTTAATTTTTGCTGTTCTTACTACTTGTAACAAAAACCCCATTTGATATTTGACACTTTTGTGTCACCACCTTTTAATTTACAATGTTTTTGTTCATCAATGTCTTTAGCTACGACTAATTAGAACTAAATTTTTATTTTTCTATTAATTCTCAAAACCACTCCTTTGGGACACGACCCCAACCTTTAGTTGGGTTACTATATTATCGGTGATCGTAGACACTCATACCGTAGGTTAGTACCGTAGGTTAGTGTCGTTGGTCATGTTAAGCATCGAAATGGCGACGCTGTCGGGGAGTGGTGTTACGTAAAGATGTAGTTCTCCTAGATTTTTTGTTCTCTTGAGTGTAGTTTTTACAAATTTTACTTTTAGTTTTGTTTTTCTTTATTTATTGTTTGTGTATACAGTTCCTCTGATCATTACAGAGGGAGTGGGTGGCAAGCCAGTTAATGCAGATCAAGAAGTCGAGGGTGACTTCAAGATTGCTGCACTGGTATTTCAATAACAGAGAGTGAGGCAGGACCTACGTCGAGCTACGACGTTAAATAAGGCACTTCTTGGGAGGCAATCCAAGGTCGTAAATGTAGGATTTTACTTTTATAAATAATGGTGTGTTAAAGTGGCAGGTTAAAAATGAGATAAGTGTGGAAAATTTCAAGTTGGCGAGCAATAGGTCCATTCAGCAATTTGCCAAATAGGTCGGCGAGCTCAGCTTAATCCGCCGTTGGGCTCAATGCTAGTGCATTGCAGAGCCTGTAA
>NW_006238933.1:3875647-3885733 GCF_000226075.1 Solanum tuberosum | reverse complement strand
AACTTTTGAAGAGTGTGAGCCAATTTGACATATACCTCTTTTCTGGCCTACATGTGAGAGTGTGAAACTCTCTTGAACACCCTTTGAGACTTAACTTTCTTTGAAAGAACGTTGATGAACCCTTGACCTTACTTGATCCACTACCTATAATCCTGTTGATTTGTGGTTTAGTGAATAACCAGCTTACACCAAAAGCCTGAGTTGGGGGTGTGGTGAAAAATGAAAAGGAGAAGTCAAGAAGTGAAAGAAAAGTCTCCGTTAACCCATGGTGTTGCGGAAAATTGGAAACCTTCCATATAAAAAACAAGAAAAGAAAAGAATGAAAAAGAAAAGTTGTGGAATAAAAAAATTGGGTTTCCAAGCAATCCATGGAGGTGAATAAAAAGATGACTTAGAAGCACTAGAAAAATAATTGATAAAAGAAAATAAGGGGATGCCTTGAGAATACCTCATCTCATGAAGAAAAAGTGAATGAGTCTAAATGACCATACAATTGCACTCAGTCCTATTACAAGCCTTAGAAAGACCTTTTTGATCTTGAGTGAGCCGAACCGAAGAACGATTGGAAAATAAGGGCAAGCCTATTGGTGAAAACATGCATTGCGTTCCCCTTTTTGTTTGTTAGTGTTGCATCTGATTCGTGAACTTAAATTGATTAGCCTCGGTGTGTGAATATGGAATCATCCTTTGTGTGAGGGCATTTAGATACTTTCATTGAGCTTGAACTTGTATTAGTAGAAAGTATTGTGAACACGAGAATCTTTGTTAATGGTGTGTCACAACTTGAATCTTTGATTACACAATTGAATCTTCGCATAAGTAGTTTGAAGTCTTGTTGTGTACATTCATGATTGAGTCTTGTGTAGCACTATATGAGACATCCTATTTGAATTGCTGAACTTTAGTTTTGCTCGAGGACAAGCAAAAGTTTATGTTCGTGGTGTTGATGAGTCCACAAATTGGACTCATTTTAGAGATTTACTTTGATAAGAATAGTGTCCTCGAATGCTTATTTTGTTTCAATATTTGATGGAAACTCTTAAGTTTCAGGTATTTGAAGATATATTGAAAGCATGGAAACTTAGGTGCAAAAAGGAACGAAAAGGCTGAAAAGAACGAAGAAGCTGAAGCCTGAGCATCGCCAAGCACACTTGGCGATTCGCCGAAGGGATTCACTCCACCCTTTGTTCTATTACGCAAAGCCCTAAAGAATAAGGATGAAAAGGCGTTAAAAGGAGCAGTCGGTGCTTCGCCGAATATTTCGCAAAGCAGTACTCTACTGCCCAATGGTCAAGAGCGTGAAGATGCTGAAGGCAATCACGAAACAACGATGAAATAGGAGAAAGGCGAGTCGCCGAGTGATTCGGCGACACACATCGCCGAAAGATTCGCCAACACTATCTTCTAAAGTCTATAAATACTAAACCTATTATTAATTTTAGGGATTAAAACATTTATTTTATTTTCCATAATAGAATTGTACTTTTTGGGATATTTTCTCTAAAGTTTGTAGAGGGTTTTGTGCGAAACTTGAAGAGAGAAGGATTTAACCTTCCCTATGTTGGAAATGGGTGTTCTCCATTCTTCTTCTTTTTCTTAAATCAAGGTTTCATTTCTTATACCCATTTAATTTTTGTATCATTTTAGGTGTATTTTGTTATTTCTTGATATGTGGTTAAAAACCCCTATTCTTGAGGTATGATTTAGCAAATATGTGTTGATATTGTTGTTTGGTCTTGCTTGCTGATAGGTTAGATGTATTTTACGTAAAGATGTAGTTCTCCTAGATTTTTTGTTCTTTTAAGTGTAGTTTTTACAAATTTTACTTTTTGTTTTGTTTTTCTTTATTTATTGTTTATGTATGCAGTTCCTCTGATCATTACAGAGGGAGTGGGTGGCAAGCCAGTTAATGCAGATCATGAAGTCGAGGGTGACTTCAAGATAGCTGCACTGGTATTTCAATAACAGAGAGTGAGGCAGGATCTACGTTGAGCTACGACGTTAAATAAGGCACTTCTTGGGAGGCAATCCAAGGTCGTAAATGTAGGATTTTACTTTTATAAATAATGGTGTGTTAAAGTGGCAGGTTAAAAATGAGATAAGTGTGGAAAATTTCAAGTTGGCGAGCAATAGGTCCATTCAGCAATTTGCCAAATAGGTCGGCGAGCTCGGCTTAATCAACCGTTGGGCTCAATGCTAGTGCATTGCAGAGCCTGTAAGACTCGGCAAACTCGTAAAGCAGCTCGGCGCATCGCCAACCTGTTCGGCGATATCGATGCAGGCGGCCGATTTTTCCCCCAGAAAATTAAAGATTTTGAAGAAAGGGGTGGATAAAAGACCGCTCGGCGTTTCGCCTAGTGGTTCAGAAAGTGCGAATAACGTCGCTGAAAGGACAAGAACTGAACAATTATATAGATGCAAAAGGTCAAATTTTTGTTTGGGGTTGGATCTCTTTGCTGCCTAGCATTACAGAAGCCATTTGATCGGCATCAAAGGTTAGTCTCTAAAGCCCCGAATTTACTTCCAAAAATTTGTTACTCATTTGCAATGAACATATCCTATTGTCGTGTGCAGGTCCTTCTGAGGAGACTCCGGGCACTGATGCCCAGATCTCTAGTACTACACAGGGCACGGATGTCTCGACAGACAGAGCAATTGTGTAGACAGAACCCCCGTCTTTACCTCCATCTCTGTCTTACTTTATTTCACTTTTGGATAATTGTGTTTGCATTCGAGGACAAATGTTTTATTGGTGGTGGGGTGAGGCCTACCTTTTGTGATTTGGTGACTCTCTGGTTTTGTTTACGTATTGGGTTGTGAGCTTAAATCGTGTTTACACTGCTTTCTATGGATGTTTGAGCTTGTGGCTCCTTTTATTTTTAATTGAAAAATAATTTTGACCCTTCCGAAATTTTTTTTGCCACCTCTTGTGATGAAAGTGGTTGTTCTTGTAAAAATTCAAATCCCGATTTTGATGAATACCGATGACTTGAATAGTGCTCTCAATAGAACAAACATGAATGTGCGGTTACGATGAGAACAAATGACGTTGCACAGACAATATGTGAACTTTTTGCATCTGGTTGTGATTAGCCATTTCTCAAATTGATTGTCTTGTAATGACCGTTGCACACTAGCGATAGTTTGTACTCTTGTTTGACTTAAGTTTCGATGCCTTGTGTTATGAACTTACATTGAACCTTGCATGAATAAACCTAGAATTTTCCCCGTTAGTCTGATTGATTTAGTAAGGCATGCTCTTGAGATGATCTTAAGCAACTTTTGAAGAGTGTGAGCCAATTTGACATATACCTCTTTTGTGGCCTACATGTGAGAGTGTGAAACTCTCTTGAACACCCTTTGAGACTTAACTTTCTTTGAAAGAACGTTGATGAACCCTTGACCTTACTTGATCCACTACCTATAATACTGTTGATTTGTGGTTTAGTGAATAACCAACTTACACCAAAAGCCTGAGTTACCTATAATCCTCTTGATTTGTGGTTTAGTGAATAACCAACTTACACCAAAAGCCTGAGTTGGGGGTGTGGTGAAAAATGAAAAAGAGAGGTCAAGAAGTGCAAGAAAAGTCTCCCTTAACCCATGGTGTTGCGGAAAATTGGAAACCTTCCATATAAAAAAAAGAAAAGAAAAGAATGAAAAAGAAAAGTTGTGGAATAAAAGTACAAAAGAAATTGTGTTTCCAAGAAGTCAATGGAGGTGAATAAAAAGATAACTTAGAAGCACCAGAAAAATAATTGATAAAGGAAAATAAGGGGATGCCTTGAGAATATCACATCTAATGAAGAAAAAGTCAAAGAGTCTAAATGACCATACAATTGCACTCAGTCCCATTACAAGCCTTAGAAAGACCTTTTTGATCTTGAGTGATCCGAACCGAAGATTGATTGGAAAATAAGGGCAAGCCTATTGGTGAAAACATGCATTGCGTTCCACTTTTTGTTTGTGAGCGTTGCATCTGATTCCTCTATTACATGCCTTAGAAAGACCTTTTTGATCTTGAGTGAGCTGAACCGAAGATCGATTTGAAAATACAGGCAAGCCTATTGGTGAAAACATGCATTGCGTTCCCATTTTTGTTTGTAAGCATTGCATCTGATTCCTGATCTTAAATTGATTAGCCTCGGTGTGTGAATATGGAATCATTCTTTGTGTGAGGGCATTTAGATACTTTAATTGAGCTTGAACTTGTATTAATAGAAATTATTGTGAACACGAGAATCTTTGTTAATGGTGTGTCACAACTTGAATCTTTGATTACACAATTGAATCTTCGCATAAGTAGTTTGAAGTCTTGTTGTGTACATTCATAATTGAGTCTTGTGTAGCACTATATGAGACATCCTATTTGAAATGCTGAACTTTAGTTTTGCTCGAGGACAAGCAAAAGTTTAAGTTCGTGGTGTTGATGAGTCCACAAATTGGACTCATTTAGAGATTTACTTTGATAAGAATAGTGTCCTCGAATGCTTATTTTGTTTCAATATTTGATGGAAACTCTTATATTTCAGGTATTTGAAGATTTATTGAAAGCATGGACACTTAGGTGCAAAAAGGAACGAAAAGGCTGAAAAGAACGAAGAAGCTGAAGCCTGAGTATCGCCAAGTAGACTTGGCGATTTGCCGAAGGGATTCACTCCGCCCTTTGTTCTATTGCGCAAAGCCCTAAAGAATAAGGATCAAAAGGCGTTGAAAGGAGCAATCGGTGCTTCGCCGAATATTTCCGCGAAGCAATACTCTACTGCCCAATGGTCAAGAGCGTGAAGATGCTGAAGGCAATCACGAAACAACTATGAAACAGGAGAAAGGCGAGTCGCCGAGTGATTCGGCGACATAGACTAACATCGCCGAAAGATCCGCCAACACTATTTTTTAAAGTCTATAAATACTAAACCTATTATTAATTTTAGTGATTCAAACATTTATTTTATTTTCCATAATAGAATAGTACTTTTTGGGATATTTTCTCTAAAGTTTGTCGAGGTTTTGTGCGAAACTTGAAGAGAGAAGGATTTAACCTCCTATGTTGGAAATGGGTGTTCTCCATTCTTCTTTCTTTTCTTAAATCAAGGTTTAAATGGGTGCGTAGGCTGGTCTTCATGCGGCAAGTGGGTGACCGAGAGGAACCCATTTGAAACGTGGTAAGTTGCCCGAGAGAGAACTTATTTCCATCTAAACCTTAGCCTAATCACTATCATCTTGTAAATTTCCTATCAAAAGCATGTACCCAACGATTTATCTCAACTTGTATTGCGGTCACACCCCAAGAACTTTCCCTGATACTAGATTTTCCTGTTAATTTTTGCTGTTCTTACTACTTGTAACAAAAACCCCAATTGAAATTTGAGAGTTTTGTGCCATCGCCTTTAATTTACAATGTTTTTGTTCGTCAATGTGTTTAGCTACGACTATTTAGAACTAAATTTTATTTTTCTATTAATTCTCAAAACCACTCCTTTGGAACACGACCCCAACCTTTAGTTGGGTTACTATATTATCGGCGATCGTAGACACTCATACCGTAGGTTAGTGTCGTTGGTCATGTTAGGCATCAAAATGGCGACGTTGTCGGGGAGTGGTGTTACGTGAAGATGTAGTTCTCCTAGATTTTTTGTTCTTTGAAGTGTAGTTTTTACAAATTTTACTTTTAGTTTTGTTTTTCTTTATTTATTGTTTGTGTATGCAGTTCCTCTGAGCATGAAAGAGGGAGTGGGTGGCAAGCCAGTTGAGGCAGATCAAGAAGTCAAGGGTGACTTCAAGATAGCTAACTGGTATCTCAACTAAATGACTTGACCACCAAAATATCAGAGGTGGAAAACCAGTGCAAATGCTTAGGGAGGTACAAACCTCCTTATGCGCGGAAGAAGTCTAGAGAATATGAGAAAAGTCGTGTTGAGGACACACTTCAAATCATTCTCCAAAAAGATCATTGATCAAGATAGAGTATTAGACGAAATGAGAGAGAGTGTTGAAGCATTGAATCAATTCATTGGATCTCATTCTACATTAATCCAACACATCAGATCACTCCTGATGTTTTCAATGCCTCAGCTCCATCCGTATGATATATTGGGGTTACCTAGTTACACTAGGCCTAACTCCAATAACAGAGAGTGAGGTAGGACCTATGTCGAGCCACGACGTTAAATAAGGCGCTTCTTGGGAGGCAATCCAAGGTCGTAAATATCGGATTTTACTTTTATAAATAATGGTGTGTTAATGTGGCAGGTTAAAAATGAGGTAAGTGTGGCAAATTTCAAGTTGGCGAGCAATAGGTCCATCCAGTGATTCGCCTAATAGGTCGGCATGCTCGGCTGAATCTATCGTTGGGCTCAATGCTAGTGCATTGCACAGCCTGTAAGACTCGGTGAAATATTAAACCATCTCGGCGCATCGGCAACCTGTTCTGCGATCTTGATGCAGATCGCCGATTTCTACCCTAGAAAATTGAAGATTTTGAAGAAAGGGCAGGATGAAAGACTGCTCGGTGCTTCGCTGAGTGGTTCGGCCTGTCCGACTAACGTCGCCGAAAGGATAAGAACTCAACGGTTATATAAACGCAAATGGTCAAATTTTTGAATCTCTCACTTTCTGTCGTTTCAAACTCTCCAAAATCACACCAAAGGTATTATTTTCTAGATTTTTACCTTAAATTAGTATTTTAGTCGGTGATTAGTGCTTGGGGTTGGATTTCTTTGCTGCCTAGCATTACAAAAAGCCATTTGATCTGTATCGAAGGTTAGTCTCTAAAACCCCGAATGTACTTTTAAAAATTAGTTACTCATTTGCAATGACCATATCCTATTGTCGTGTGCTGGTCCTTCTGAGGTGACTCTTGGCACTGATGCCCAGATCTGGAGCACTACACAAGGCACTAATGCCCAGACAGATGGAGCGATTGTGTAGACAGGACCCCTCTTTACCTCCATCTCTGTCTTACTTTATTTCACTTTTGGATAATTGTGTTTGCATTTGAGGACAAAATTTTTATTTGTGGTTGGGTGAGGCCCACCTTTTGTGATTTTGTGACTCTCTGGTTTTGTTTATATAATGGGTTGTGAGCTTAAATCGTGTTTACATTGCTTTCTGTGGATGTTTTAGCTTGTGGCTCCCTTTGTTTTTTATTGAAAAGTAATTTTGACCCTCCCAAAAAAATTTCATTTTTCGAAATGTTTTACCACCTCTTGTGTTAGAAGTGGTTGTTCTTGTACAAATTCAATTCTCGGTTTCAATCATTACCGATGACTTGAATAGTGCTCTCAATCGAACAAACATGAATGTGCGGCTACGACGAGAACTAATGAAGTTGCATAGACAATATGTGAACTCTTCGCATCTAGTTGTGATTAGCCATTTCCCAAATTGATTCTCTTGTAATGACCGTTGCACACTAGCGAAAGTGTGTAGTCTTGTTTGACTTAAGTTTCGATGCCTTGTGTGATGAGCTTACTTTGAACCTTGCGTGAATAAACCTAGAATTTTCCCCGTTAGTCTGATTGATTTAGTAAGGCGTGCTCTTGAGATGATCTTAAGCAACTTTTGAAGAGTGTGAGCCAATTTGACATATTCCTCTTTTGTGGCCTATCCGTGAGTGTGTGAAACTCTCTTGACCACCCTTTGATCCTTACCTTTCTTTGAAAGAACCTTGATGAACCCTTGACCTTAGTTGATCCACTACATATAATCCTCTTGATTTGTGGTTTAGTGAATAGTCAACTTTGGCCAAAAGCCTAAGTTGGGGGTGTGGTGAAAAAGGAAAAGGAGAAGTTAAGAAGTGCAACAAAAGTCTCCCTCAACCCATGGTGTTTCGGAAAAATGGAAAGCCTCCATATAAAAAAAAAAAGAAAAGAAAAGAATGAAAAATGAAAGTTGTGGAATAAAAGTACAAAATAAATTGTGTTTCCAAGGAATCCATGGAGGTGAATAAAAAGATGACTTAGAAGCACTAGAAAAAGAATTGACAAAGGAAAAGAAGGGGATGCCTTGTGAAAACCACATCTCATGAAGATAAAGTCACTGAGCCTTACTGACCATACCTTTGCACTCAGCCCATTACAAGCCTTAGAGAGACCTTTTTGGTCTTGAGTGAGCCGAACCGAAGTTCGATTGGAAAATATGGGCAAGGCTATGGGTGAAAACATGCATTGCATTCCCCTTTTTGAGTGTGAGCGTTGCATGTGATTCCTCATCTTAAATTGATTAGGCTCTGTGTGTGAATATGGAATCATTCTTTGTGTGAGGGAATTTAGATACTTTCATTGAGCTTGTACTTACATTAGTAGAAAGTATTGTGAACATGAGAATCTTTGGTAATAGTGTGTCACAACTTGAATCTTTGATTACACAATTGAATCTTCGCATAAGTAGTTTGAAGTCTTGTTGTGTATATTCATGAATGAGTTTTGTGTAGCGCTATATTGAGACATCCTATTTTAACTGCTGAACTTGAATTTTTGCTTGAGTACAAACAAAAGTTTAAGTTGGGGGTGTTGATGAGTCCATAAATTGGATTGATTTCGAGATTTATTTTGATAAGAATAGTGTCCTCGAATGCTTATTTTGTTTCAATATATGATGAAAACTCATAAGTTTCAGGTATTTGAAGTTTTATTGAAAGCATGGACAGTTAGGCGCAAAAAGGAATAGAAAGGCTGAAAAAAACGAAGAAGCTGAAGCCTGAGCATCGCCAAGCACACATGTCGATTCGCCGTAGGGATTCACTCCGCCCTTTGTTCTAGTGCGCAAAGACCTGAAGAATAAGGATCAAAAGGCGTTGAAAGGAGCAGTCGGTGCTTGGCCAAATATTTTCGCGAAGTAGTACTTTACTGCCCATTGGTCTTGAATGTGAAGATGCTGAAGGCAAGTACGAAACAATGATGAAACAGAAGAAGGTAGAGTCGCCGAGTGATTCGGTGACATCGACTAACATCGCCGAAAGAATCGGCAGCACTATTTTCCGAATTCTATAAATACTACACTTATTATTAATTTTAGGGATTGGTACATTTCTTTTATTTTCCATAATAGAATAGTACTTTTTGGGATATTTTCTCTCAAGTTTGTAGAGGGTTTTGTGGGAAACTTGAAGAGAGAAGGATTTCATCTTCCCCAAGTTGGAAGTGGGTCTTCTCCATTCTTTTTCCTTTGCTTAAATCAAGGTTTAATTTCTTATACCCATTTGATGGCGAAAAAGGATGCAAAACCACGATTGATTAAATGGGTATTGTTGCTACAAGAGTTTGATTTTGTGGTAAAAGATAGAAAGGGAACCAAAAACCAAGTTGCCGATCACTTGTCCAGATTAGAGGAAGAGGCTATGCTAAAGCTTGGAGATAGGGATGAAATTAATGATGCTTTTCTAGATGAACATGTATTGGCTGCTTCTCATGATTTGATTCCTTGGTTCGCAGACTTTGCTAATTATTTGGCAAGCGATATTGTGCACCTAGATTTGTCTTTTCACCAAAGGAAAAAGTTTATGCATGATGTGAAGAAATTCTTTTGGGATGAACCTTATTTGTATCGTAGTTGTGCGGATGGGATTATTCGTCGTTGTGTGCCTAAGGTTCAGATGTTGAGTGTACTTAAAACATGTCATTCATCGCTCGTTGGTGGGCATAATAGTGGTATTCGGAATGCACATAAGATTTTGCAGTGTGGATTCTATTTGCCTACCATCCACCAAGATGCTCATGATTTCACCAAGTCTTGTGATCGTTGCCAAAGAGAAGGAGGGATTTCAAAGAGGCAAGAGCTCCCTATGAATCCTATACTGGTGATAGAATTGTTTGATGTATGGGGCATTTATTTTATGGGGCCATTTGTGAGTTCATATCGGATGAAATATATTCTTGTTGCGGTTGATTATGTAACAAAGTGGGTGGAAGCAGTAGCGCTCTCCAACAATGAAGGTAAAAGTGTAACCGCATTCTTGAAAAAGAATATCTTCTCCAGATTTGGTACACCGAGGGCTATTACTAGCGATGGAGGTTCTCACTTTTGCAATAAGTTGTTCAAGGCACTACTTGAGAAATATGGTGTCCGTCACAATGTAGCCACTCCTTA
>NW_006238933.1:3872460-3875497 GCF_000226075.1 Solanum tuberosum | reverse complement strand
TTGGATTGGGGAGCTGCATCTAATCAAAGAATGGATGACCTGAATGCACTTGATGAGTTTCGCCTAAAAGCTTATGAAAGTTCAGCCTTGTACAAAGAGAAGATGAAGAGGTATCATGATCAAAGAATTGAAAAGCGAGAATTTGTGGTTGGTGATCTTGTGCTTCTATTCAACTCTAGGTTGCGCTTGTTTCCAGGCAAACTCAAGTCCAAATGGACTGGGCCATTTTTTCTCACAAAAGTGTTCCCCCATGGGGCGGTTGAGCTTGAAAAATAGGATGGAACAAGGTTCATGGTAAACGGGCAAAGGATCAACATCTATCTGGGAAATGTTGAAACTGTGCAAGAAGTGATTGAGGCCTATCATCTTGATGAAGTCTGAGTAATCAAGAGACTTGCGTCGTGCCGCGACATTAAATCAAGCGCTGCTTGGGAGGCAACCCAAGATGTACAATCTAGCCAACGATAGGGTATAGTTTTCTTTCTTTAGTGGTTTGCTTTGTTTGATTTCCTCCCTGTATTAAATTTGATAGTTGTTTTAGTTTTGTACTAGTGTTGGCTAGAATTAGAATAGGGTCCGTGTCTAAAAAAAATGTGTCCAGAAAATATAAAAAGAATAGCCTATTGGTTGCTACATATGCAGGTATAGCACGAAAAATCTGCAGAAAATGGTATTCTTGCTGCACCTTCAGTTGAGACTCAGGCTACTCCTACTGCACTGGCTGATGATACAGTGCTAGATGCTCTATTTAGTGGGACAGCCGAGGAGGGGCCTGCACCGACGAATGCCAAAGGCAAGTGGCACCGTTCTCATCGCACAGAGGAAGAGAAAGCTCACAAGAAACAGCGTCGGCAGGAGATGGAGGCTAGGAGGGCTTCGATTGTAGACGAAGAGTTGCGCCAGCGGAGGGTGCGTGAGAGAGTTGCAGGGGCATCGAGCTCTGGCCCAGTTGCAGAGGTTCAACCTGTTTTGAGAGACGTTGTGAGCACCACTGAGGGTGCGGTGAGATTGATAGAGAGCATTACTGAGAGTGCTATGATTGCAGATGTGGGCACTACTGAGGGTGCCACCACCACTGTTCCAGCGGGCTCCGGGAGACCGGACCCCCTGCTTGTTAATGATTCGCCGGCACTTTGCGCCACAGGTTTGCTTTACCCAATCCATTTTCTTTTACTGTTTTTGTATGCATTGTGGACAATCGCATCTATTTTTGTTGGGGGTGGGGTAAATGGATTGTGAGTCATAGGGGGAAGTGTGAATAACCCAACTCATGAATCCTCTCTTCGGGTTTTCTTGCCTGTGTTCTTTTTCCCCAAGAGACTATTTCATTTATGTTGAACTGGCATGTGTTAGGATCGTATGTGTAGAAGCATGAAAAAGAAAGAAGCATGATGGCTTATAAAAAATGATACCAAAATGATACTTGTCAGATTTTGTTGTGATGTGTGCTAAAAGTTGTAGACTACAATAAGTTGAATGTGTCAGCTCTGAGTATGACATAATCATGAACCAACTTGAGGGCATGACTTAAGCTGAAACTTGAACCGGGTAATCTAATAACCTGATGATGGAACTATGTGCCAATAGTGTGTGAGAATCGTTGAGTGTTCAAACAGTTTTTGTGCAAAACTAGAACTTGCCTGGTTAGTCCTGCTAAGACAATTCAATCTAGAGGTTAGGAAGTGATCATAGGCCATTGTTCTGAAAAATCCACAAATCGCCTAAAAGAAGGATCCAACCAAATGAAATAAATGCTCCCTTTGATCCAAATAATTTGAGCCTAAAATTAAACCATTTCTTTCTAAACCCTGAACTCACTTTCCCATAATCTAGCATGTTGGTCCCGGTCCCTCCTTGGACATGTGCACTTCGACTTAGGCCAAAAGCCTAAGTTGACGGTGGCTAATGTAAAAAGTAACTTCAATCTTGGCCCTGACCTGACATCGGGTATTGTGTACCTCAACTAATGGAAAACCCATAAGTTGAGGGTGGCTATGAAAGAGGGAACTGGAAAAAAAATGGGTATGAAAGGAGTGATGTGAAAAAAAAGAGAAAAGAAAGGATGTGACTTGTTGAAAGCTAAAAAAAATAAATAAAATAAAAGTAAAAAGAGCCACAAAGTCTGAAGTCATATTCGTGGTTGAAGAAAATTAAGGGAAAGAAAGTAAAACGATAGGATGACAAAAATAGGGCAAAAAGAAGTTGAAAGCCGAGTGTAATGTCAAGGAGGGCAAAGAGTCACTAAGCAGTACCCAAATATACCACACCTGACCCTGAGCCTACGTTACAAGCAAAGAAAGTCCTATAGTGATCCTAGAGTCTATTTTGGAGAGTCTAAGCAAAGAAAATAAGGGCAAGCTTATGGCATTGAGCACTAACTGTATTTGAAATTACTTCTGAGCGTGAGTGTTGAATAAATCCTTGTACCATGAATGTCATTCATTCTTGGGAAAAGGGGATTTCGTTTGAAGAAAGGGCACTAGTTACATTGTCGGAAAGTTGGTACATTGGTGATAGTGAGAAGGTGTACGTTGTGTGTCAGTTGGTCAATCTGTGTCATGGTGTGATCCATATGAATTGGATTATCGAGTCTAAGAGAACGAATGCGCACCCGAACAATGAGGAGGGTAGAGAGCCATGTGATTGCTTGGGTTTGAAAATGCTTGCTTCAATACAAGTGTCGTTTAGAGTCGTAGTGCGTCGCTTGAGGACAAACAACGAAATTAAGTTGAGGGTGTTGATATACCGTGAGTTTACGGTATTTATAATACATTTCACTTACCAGTTGTATGTGTCTAGGGTCCTTTTTATATTGGTTTTTATGTGTTTTTATCATGTTTTGCAGGTAAAATGTTGAGGCGCGGAAGTATAGAGACAACTGAAAGAAATGCAGAAATAGGGCATTAACAGAGGTGATCTACGGACTGTAGGTCCATTTATGGTCCGTAGGTTATTACCGTAGATCAGCAGGCATGGTATTGAGGACAAATCAGGGAAATCTGACCAAGTGTGGAACCACGGTGCCCATTGACGGTCC
>NW_006238933.1:3872254-3872393 GCF_000226075.1 Solanum tuberosum | reverse complement strand
AGGCATGTAAACCTCGTTTTTGGGGGGTTAGACATTATTATTCTAGTTTTACTTTGTGACTAGGGAGATCAATTGGAAAACCTAACAATTATTAATTTCCTAAATTTGTTTTGAAGATTTTGGCTTTGCAATTCAAGTT
>NW_006238933.1:3822220-3871812 GCF_000226075.1 Solanum tuberosum | reverse complement strand
AGAAAAGGATTGTTGTTATTAGGATTACTGAGTTATGAGCTTGTGGTGACACGTATACCCTAGTTAATTTTCTCATCTTGATAACAACCGAAATTGACTTTTGTTTATTGATTACTTACTGAACTCTTACAATTAATTTCACAAATCCCCCCTTTTTATTTCTTGTTTCTGGAAGTACTTTGGCTAATTGAATATAATTGTTGGTTAAATTAAAGTCTAAACCATTTTCCTCGTGGGATCGACCCCAACCTACAAGTTGGGTTCTTTACTTGATAACGATCGCTTATACTTCTTTAGGGAGGTGTAATTTGAGCTTATCACACACTAGCGAAAGTGTGTAGTGTTGTTTGACTTAAGTGTCGATGCCTTGTGTGATGAGCTTACTTTGAAACTTGCATGAATAAACCTAGAATTTTCCCCGTTAGTCTGATTGATTTAGTAAGGTGTGTTCTTGAGATGATCTTAAGAAACTTTTGAAGAGTGTGAGCCAATTTGACATATACCTCTTTTGTGGCCTACCCGTGAGCGTGTGAAACTCTCTTGAACACCCTTTGAGCCTTACCTTTCTTTGAAAGAACCTTGACGAACCCTTGACCTTACTTAATCCACTACCTATAATCCTCTAGATTTGTGGTTTAGTGAATAGCCAACTTAGGCCAATAGCCTAAGCTGGGGGTGTGGTTAAAAAGGAAAAGGAGAAGTCAAGAAGTGCAAGAAAAGTCTCCCTTAACCCACGGTGTTGCGGAAAAATGGAAACCCTGCATATAAAAAAAGAAAAAGAAAAAAAATAATGAAAAATTAAAGTTGTGGAATAAAATTACAAAACAAATTGTGTTTCCAATCAATCCATGGAGGTGAATAAAAAGATGACTTAGAAGCACTAGAAAAAGAATTAAGAAAGGAAAAGAAGGGGATGCCTTGAGAATACCACATCGCATGAAGAAAAAGTCACTGAGCCTAAATGACCACGCCTTTGCACTCAACCCCATTACAAGCCTTAGAAGGAACTTGTTGATCTTGAGTGAGCCGAACCGAAGATCGATTGGAGAATAAGGGCAAGCCTATGGGTGAAAACATGCATTGCATTACCCTTTTTGAGTGTGAGCGTTGCATCTGAGTCCTGATCTTCAATTGATTAGCCTCTTTGTGTGAATATGGAATCATTCTTTGTGTGAGGGCATTTAGAGACTTTCATTGAGCTTGAACTCGCATTAGTAGAAAGCATTGTGAACATGAGAATCTTTGGTAATGGTATGTCACAACTTGAATCTTTGATTACACAATTGAATCTTCTCATAAGTAGTTTGAAGTCTTGTTGTGTACATTCATGATTGAGTCTTGTGTAGCACTATTTGAGACATCCTATTTGAACTACTGAACTTGAGTTTTGCTTTAGGACAAGCAAAATTTTAAGTTGAGGGTGTTGATGAGTCCACAAATTGGACTAATTTAGGGATTTATTTTGATAAGAATAGTGTCCTCGAATGCTATTTTGTCTCAATATCTGAAGAAAACTCTTAAGTTTCAGGTATTTGAAGTTTATTGAAAGCATGGACACTAAGGCACAAAAAGGAACAAAAGGGCTGAAAAGAACGAAGAAGCTGAAGCCTGAGCATCGCCAAGCACACTTGGCGATTCGCCGAAGGGATTCACTCCGCTCTTTGTTCCTATGTGTGAAGCCCTGAAGAATAAGGATTAAAGGGCAACGAAAGGATTAGTCGGTGCTTCGCCAAATATTTCCACGAAGCAGAACTCTACCGCCCAATGGTCCAGAACGTGAAGATGCTGAAGGCAAGCACGGAACGACGATGAAACAGAAGAATGGCGAGTCACCGTGTGATTCGGCAACATCGACTAACATTGTCGAAAGATCCACCAGCACTATTTTCTGAAGTCTGTAAATACTAAACTTATTATTAATTTTAGGGATTCAAACATATATTTTATTTTCCATAATAGAATAGTATTTTTTGGGATATTTTCTCTCAAGTTTGTAGAGGGTTTTATGGGAAACTTGAAGAGAGAAGGATTTCACCTTCCCCAAGTTGTAGGTGGGTCTTCTCTATTCTTCTTCCTTAGCTTAAATCAAGGTTTAATTTCTTATACCCATTTGATTTTAGTATTATTTTAGGTGTATTTTGTTATTTCTTGATGTGTGGCTAAAAACCCCCATTCTTGGGGTATGATTTAGCACATATGTGTTGATATTGTTGTTGCCTCTTTCTTTATGATAGGTTAGATGTATTTTAATGGTGATTTCACCTAGTGGTTGTGGTTTAATTTAATGGGTTTGTAGTTGCAAATACAAAACCACCCAAGTGTTTTCGGCTTGCCCGAGAGGGAGGTCGCAAAATCAAGACCACTTGACTGATGGCCTAAGGAGTGGGTCGACATGAGGTTCATCCCGAGAGGGTGAACCCTAGTCCCATATCCTAACACTCAGCTCGAGAGAGTGAGTGGGGTAAGGCGTAGGCTGGTCTTCATGCGACAAGTGAGTGTCCTAGAGAAACCCATTTAAAATGGGGTAAGTTTCCCGAGAGAGAACTTATTTCCATCTAAAGATTAGCCTAGTCACTATTATCTTGTAAATTTCCTATCAAAAGCATGTACCCAACGATTTATCTCAACTTGTATTGCGGTCACACCCCAAGAACTTTCCCCCATACTTGATTTTCTTGTTAATTTCGGCTGTTCTTACTACTTGTGACAAAACCCCCAATTGATATTTGACACTTTTGTGTCACCCTCTTTAATTTACATTGTTTTTGTTTGTTAATGTCTTTAGCTACGACTAATTATAACTAAATTTTATTTTTCTATTAATTCTCAAAACCACCCCCTTGGGACACAACCCCAACCTTTAGTTGGGTTATTATATTATCGGTGACCGTAGACACTCATACCGTAGGTTAGTGTCATTGGTCACGATAAACATCACTTCACCATGGGGTCCGCTAATGTTGTTTGTAAGGAAAAAAGATGGCTCACCAAGAATGTATATCAATTATCGATAGATGAATAAGGAAACTAAAAAGAATAAGTATCCCCTTACGAGGATAGATGACTTGTTTGATCAGTTACAAGTGTTTTTCGAAGATTGATTTAAGATCAGGGTGCCACCAAATACGAGTTTGGGAGAAAAACGTTCCAGAGACAACTTTTAGAACCAGATATGGACACTTCGAGTTTTTGGTATTGTCTTTTGGATTAACTAATGCCCCAACAGTGTTCATGGACCTGATGAATAGTATATTTATGCCGTATCTAGACTTGTTTATGATTGTATTTATTGATGATATTTTGGTGTAATCACGTTCAAAAGCTGAGCATGCAAATCATCTGCGACCAGTCCTTCAGGTTCTTCGAGACCGAGAACTTTATGCAAAGTTTTCTAAATATGAGTTTTGGTTGGACGCTGTAGCTTTCTTTGGCCATATTGTATCAGATGCAGGCATTGCGGTTGATACACAAAAGATTGAGGCCGTAAAGACTTGGCCCATACCCATAACTCAGACTGAGGTTCGTAGTTTCTTAGGGTTAGATGGGTACTACATAACGTTTGTAGAGGGGTTTTCTTCAATTTCAACCCCATTAACGAAGTTGACTAAAAAAGCAGCTAGGTTCCAGTGGACTGAGGCTTGTGTGCATAGTTTCCAGGAGCTGAAGGACAGGTTGACATCAACACCAGTTCTTGCATTGCTAGAGGGTTCATAAGGCTATGCGGTGTATTGTGATGCTTCTGGTGTTGGGTTGGGATGTGCTCTAATGCAACATAGTAAGGTTATCGAATATGCCTCAAGCCAGTTGAGAAAGCATGAGAAGAACTATCCGACCCATGATTTAGAGTAGGCTGCAGTTGTGCATGCATTAAAGATCTGGAGAAACTATTTGTATGGCGTTCATGTTGACATCTTTACATATCATAAAAGCCTTCAATATATCTTTCGACAGAAGCAGTTAAATCTGCGACAACATCGATGGCTTGAGTTACTGAAAAACTACGACGTGGACATTTTATATCATCCAGAAAAGGCGAATGTGGTAGCTGATGCCTTCAGTAGAAGATCTATGGGGATTTTATCATATTTAGGTGTTGAGAAGCGTGAGCTAGCACGAGAGCTTCATCAGCTAGCTAGCTTGGGAGTCATATTGTTAGAGGAAGAAGATAGTGGGGTAACAATTTAGGCCACAACCGTATCATCTCTAGTTGTAGTAGTAAAATCATGGCAACAAGAGGATTCTAGCTTAGAGAAGCTCAGAGCCAAGGTTCATAATCAATAGACTTTAGCATTTGATATAGCAGGAGATGTAGTCCTTAGATATAGTGGTCGATTATGTGTTCCGAGTGATGCAGGGCATCCAAATTGGATTGTGGAAGAGGCACATCATTCCCGTTATTCTATTCACCCTGGTTCGACGAAAATGTACCATGATATGAAGGAGTTCTATTGGTGGCACGAGATGAAGAAGGACGTTGCTTAGTTTGTAGCACAGTGTCCTAACTGCAAACAAGTGAAGGTTGAGAACCAAATGCCCGTTAGGATAGTTCAGGATATAGCCATTCCTTTGTGGAAGTGGGAAGCAATTAATATGGATTTTATTACAGGGTTACCTCAATCGCGTCGCAAGTTTGACTCTACTTGGGTAATTGTTGATAGACTAACAAAATCAGCCCACTTCATACAAGTCAGGGCTACTTTTACGGCCGAAGACTATGCAGGGATCTATATTAGAGAGATTGTTAGGCTACATGGTGTCCAGTATCTATTATCTCTGATAGAGGAGCACAATTCACCGCCAACTTCTGGAAGTCCTTCCAGAAAGGACTGGGGACATAAGTTAATCTTAGTACAACATTTCACCCTCAGACAAATGGTCAGGCTGAGCACACAATTTTGACGCTCGAGGATATGTTATGGGCGTGCGTGCTAGACTTCAAGGGAAGTTGGGATGAACACTTGCCTCTTATTGAGTTCGCATACAATAATATTTATCATTCCAGCATCAGTATGGCACCTTATGAGGCTTTGTATGGGCGAAAATGTAGATCCCCCATTGGATGGTTCGAGGTAGGTGAGTCGGGGTTGATTGGACCCAACTTAGTACAACAGATAGTGGAGCAGGTCTAGCTCATAGGGGAGAGGTTGCTAACAGCTCAAAGACGACATAAGTCATACTTAGATGTCCGACGAAGAGACTTAGAGTTTTGCGTCGATGACTGGTATTCTTAAAAGTTACGCCTATGAAGGGGTTATGAGATTTGGCAAAAAAGACAAGCTTAGTCCAAGATTCATTAGGCCATACCGAATCCTTCGGATGGTAGGACGAGTGACTTATGAGTTAGAATTGCCTTTGGGGCTAGAATCTGTTCATCCAGTTTTCCATGTATCTATGCTACGGAAGTGTGTAGGAGACCCCTCTCGGGTTGTCCCAGTTGAAGATGTTCAGATCACAGAGGAGTTGTCCTATGAGGAAACTCCAGTTGCCATATTAGATAGGTAGGTCCGTAAATTGAGGACCAAAGAGGTGGCTTCGGTTAAAGTATTGTGGAGAAACAAGAATAGAGAAGAGATGACCTGGGAAACTAAGGATGGCATGAGGTCCAAATATCCTCACTTGTTTCATTCCCTAGGGTGATGGCATATCAGTTCATATTGGTGCAGTGATGTAAGATACCTATATGATTTTTTTATATTGTTGCTTATTATTATTGTTGTTGTCGTTGTATATTTGCTCGCACTGTTATTGTGGAGCTATAGCGCTTATCAATTTTTGTCATCATGTGAGACGCCTATGTTAAAATTTTGCATTTTAGGTTCCTGGATAGTGACAATGCCAAAGGATACTCTGCCTAAATTTTGGAAACACCTAAGGACTTAACCGAGTGACTCAAATTTTTTTTATTCCAGGACGAATGTTTCTAAGGGGGGAAGGATGTAACACCCCGACTTTTCAAAACGTCTAAACTAACTCGTATCTTCGTGGAAAGACAAGGAGGGTGGGTAATAAATTAAGAATGATGTGGTATGTCATATTTTAAGTGTTCAAGGGTTGTATCTCAAGTTTTGAAGTTAGGTAAGTGGCAAAATAAAAGTTGGCAAAAGTTATCGTAAGTTCCTTTTTAAAGATTTCCCTAAAATTTGGGTCAAATGTCAAGGATATTTTCTCCCAATATATAAAGAGTTAGAAGGCCTATCACCTATTAAATCGAAGGCCTATGCGTCTAGTTTGCAATGCACAAAACCCAGTATCCAATCGACATCAGAGTAAAACGTTATGACGGTTTTACTACGGACTGCCGGGCAGAATCCTGGTGGGGTAAAAAATGTGGTATGTCGGCTTACTCAACGTTTTAAGCCATGCAAACATTTCTTTGCACTTCCAAACCAGAAATAAAGCTTAAGAGATGGTTCCTATGGAATTCTTACATGATGAATGTTTGTTTTTGACGACTTCTACCATTAAAGGTTGCCCTCGTGCCTAGAAACGCGATCTCTACATGTTGCAATCATTTTCCCCTCCTATTAGCTGCATTTGGAGCTAGTTTTTGAAGATATAAATTTGTAGTTATTGGTGTTTCTTCAAGGTTTACACTTGGTTAACTAAGGTAATCGTCTCGGGACCCTTTTATGGTTGTTTTTAGGAATTTCTACGGACGTTTCAAAAACATGGGCAATATGGCAAATCTGCCGATTTAAGATTAATTATGAACTATTTATAGGTGCATTTCAGTTGTGTATATATAGTGATTGTGAAGCTTAGGACATAAGGAACAACTTTCGTGAAGGAACTATGGTCTTTCGAGCGTTAATTGGAAGGTATGTTAAGGTTATTCCCTACTTACGACATTGTTTCCTTAATGCTTAGGAGCAATTATAATTGGGTTGTTATCCTTGTTACACTTGTAGCCATTATTGTTGATTGTTGGCTGCTCGAGTTGATATAATCCTCCCCTATCAGGATTCTTATTCAGTTAGTAACGTCCCTATGTTGGACACGACTTTAGAGGCTATTTGTATAGGTTGCTTATAACTAAATTGCTCTCTTTTAGCGCTTGGATTGTTATTGTTGCCCTTGGGGCTATTATGGTTAGCTGCAGGAATGTGATCTATGCCTAGAAGGTCTATGTTCTTCCTACAGGGCTATATGGATGCCTAAAAGGGCTATGAGTTTCCTACGGGGTTATATTGATGCCTAGAAGGGCTATGAGTTGCCTACTGGGCTCTATTGACGCTTAAGAAGGCTATGTGCTTCCTACAGGGCCATGTTATTGCCTAAGAGGGCTATGAGCTATGCCTAAGAGAGCTATGTGCTACCTCCAGGGCTATATTAATGCCTAAGAGGGCTATGTGACTTCCTATGGGGCTAGGGGACTACCGATAGGGGTATATAGACTGATTGGCATCTTCTAGGCTTATGGTGGACTGAGTAGGTGGTCTTGTGTGCTATTTGTACCTACCGAGTATTTGAGGGCAAGTTGTTGTTTTATTATTTTTGATAAGTTAAGATTTAGGAGCAGGCCAGTACACTTATCTTATCCTAGATTTATTTATCAGATTATTCCAGTATATCAGGATACCTCTGCATATTCTATTGCCTTTCATACTCTGTACATTATTTCGTACTGACGCCCCATTGCCTGGGGTCACTACATTCATGTATGCAAGTCCTGACAGACGACCGAGTAGACCTCCTCAGCAACAAGCTGATATCGGCCTGATTCGGCATGAGGTCAATGTAGCTGCACCTGACAAAGAGCAATAGGTTGAGGTGCAACCATTGGGAGTTGACTTGGTAGTAGATGTAGAGCAGATGCAGTGTGATGAGCCTGCCCCTCAAGCCACTAATGAGGATCCCTCGACTTCCCATTCTCCGGCCACCAGTAACTCCCCAAGCTCCTCCAGAGCCACTCACTCTTCCTGGTCTGCTACTATGCCTCTAGACCGTGTCCAAAAGCTGGAGGCCTAGATGGATACACTACTTCAGCACGTGATGCCTTGGATGCAGCGTGTGAGTGAGGAGTCCGCGACTAAGGTTGAGCAACAGATGGAGCAGATGTTGGACCGTAAAGTTCAGGCCGTTCACCTGCATGTTGATGCATTTGAGTTGTGCGTCTTAAAGAGTTCAGCCCCCACCACTGATGTATCTGCATTTGAGTCTCCGAGTTGATCTTGATGCCCTCCTAGCTCCACCAGAGACTGAGCCTGAGTCTGCCCCTACAACACCGATTGACAATACGGTGTTGGATGATTTATTTAGAGATGAGATGCTGCAGCCTTACTCTTCTCGTCATGTTGGGAAGCGCCCCCGCTCCAGTCAGACTTCTGATGACACTAAGGCTGGGCGAGCGAAGAAGAGGGAGCGCCAGGTGTTTGAGATGGCCCGGAGAGCAGCCATAGTTGAAGAGGAGTCGCGCCAGCAACGGGATAGGGAGATTGGTGTTGGTGCCTCTAGCAGCATGAGCACTACTGATGGTGCGGCGAGAGTGAATGGTAGCACTACTGAGGTGCTGAGATTGTAGTTATGGGCACTACTGAGGGTGACCCGATTTTTAATCTAGTAGGCTCTGAGAAACCGGACCCACCCACTTGTTGAAAGGTCTTCGGCGCATATGTGCCACATGTTTGCTTAACCTAATCCTTTCTCTTTTACTTTTTGTGCATTGGGGACAATCACACTCTATTTTGTTGGGGGGTTAAATGGATTGTGAGTGATAGGGAAAAGTCTAAGTAACCCAACTCATAATCCTCTCTTGGGGTTTTCTTGCCGGTGTTCTTTTTCCCCAAGAGGCAGTTTTAATTTCTGTTGAACCGGCATGTTTAGGACTGTATGTGTAGGAGTTAGTAGAAAAATTAAAGCATGATGGCATAAAAAGCATAAAAAAATATCCCTGTCCAAAAATGTTGAAATGTGCTAGATCGATAGTCTTGATGAGTTGAATGTGTTGGATCTCAATATGACCTGATAAGAAAGTGATTTGACCTTTTGACTTACGCTAAAACTTGAACTGGGTAATATGATAATCCGATAGTGAAGCAATGTGCCAAGAGTGTGTAAGAAAAGTTGAATGTTCAGAGAGTTTGTGCCAATCTAGAACTAGCCCCGTTGGTCCTGCTAAGATGATCTAGGCTTGAAGTTGGGAAGTGATCATAGGCCATTGTTCAAATTAATCCACTTAAGCCTAAAATGATCTAACCAAATGAAAGAATTATTCCCTTTTGATCTAATTATTTGAGCCTTAAATAGACCATTTCTTTTGATGCACCTAACTCACCTTCCCTTAAAATATTGTCTTGGACCTGGTCCCTCCTTGTACATGTGCACCTTGACTTAGGCCAAAATCCTAAGTTGAGGGTGGCTAAGCCAAAAGTTACCTTGATCTTGTCCCTGGTTTGACATCGGACATTGTACCCCTAAACTAATGCAAAATCCATAAGTTGAGGGTGGCTATGAAAGAGAAAACCAAAATAAAAAGGATATGAAAAGAGTTGTGCTGAAAAGAGGAAAAAAAATAAAGAGGATGTGACTGTGTGCGAAAAAGAAAAAAATATGATAAGTGAAAGTGTGGAAAGAAATAAAGAAAAATAAAGGGAAAGAAAAAGAATAAAGTAAAAAAAATAATTGTCACAAAGTCAAAAGTCACATCCATGTTGAAAAGAGTAAAGGGAAAGAAAGTAAAATAAAAGGATGCCAAAAATAGGTCAAGAAAGAGGTAAAAAAAGCCAATGTAATGTCAAGGAGGGCAGAAAGTCACTAAAAGGTATCCAAATGCACCACACCTCACCCTGAGCCTACGTTACAAGCTAAGAAAGTCCTATAGTAATTCTAGCAACTAGTTTGGAAAGTCTAAGTAGTGAAAATAAGGGCAAGCCTATAATATTGAGCACTAACTGTACTTGAATTCACTTCTGAGCGTGATTGTTAAATGAATCCTAAAACTCTTAAATTCATATCTTCTATGTGGAAAGTATTTCATTTGAAGTGAGGGAACTAGTTACGTTGTCGGAAAGTTGGTATCTTTGTAATTATGAAAAGTGTAAGTTGGGGTGTCTATCAGTCGATCTTTGTTAGATTTTGATCTGCATGAGTTAGCTTGTTGAGTCTAAGAAAAAGATTTGCACTAAGAAAATGGAATGGATTGAACTAGCCAAGTGATTGCTTGAGTTTGAATGTTTGCTTCTACACTAGTGTCGTTTAGAGTCTTAGTGAGTCGCTTAAAGACAAACAACGAGTTTAAGTTAAGGGTGTTCATATACTGTGATTTTAGGGTATTTTTAATACATTTCACTTAAGAGTTGTGTGCGTCTAGGGCCATTTTGTATTAGAATTAATGTTTATTCTGTCATATTTGCGGGAAATAGGCTTTGACGAGGTCGAGAGATTTGACAACTAAATTTCTGCAGAAGGAGCCACCCACGGAGGTGACCTACAGACCTTAGGTCCAGTCAAGGTCCATCATGGGTAGGCGTGGAATGATCATCATGGAAGTCTGACTTAGTGTGGAACCCCAAAGGCCAATGAAGAAGTGTAGGTCGACCCACGGGCTGTCCTGCACATCCGTCGATGAGTAATATGCCATGAGTTGACGGTATTTTTAATACATTTTGCTTAAGAGTTGTGTGTGTCTAGGGCCATTTTGTGTTAAAACTAGTGTTTATTGTGCTATTTTTGCAGGAAATAGACTTGGACGAGGTTGAGAGAGACACATCTGAAATTCTACAGAAGTGGCCACCCACGGAAGTTACCTAGGGATCGTAGGTCCACTCACGGTTCGTCGTTGGGTTGGTGTGGAATGATCCTCAGGGAAATCTGACCAAGTGTGGAACTACGGAAGAGAGTGACGGACCGTAGGTAGACCCACGAGTCGTCCTGCACAACTGTCGATTAATTGAGAGATTTTGAGTTCCAGCACCTGAGGAAAAGTTCTATTTGTGGAGCCACGGAAGGGGATCCACGGCCCGTAGATCAACCTACAGTCCGTACTACACGTTTCTGTCGTTTATGCCTTAAAATTGAAGGTTCCAGCTTCTGAGGAAAAGTCTAAGTCTTGAGCTACGGAAGGGACATATGGACCGTAGGTCGATCCACAGTCCGTAGGTCAGTCTCTTCGATCGAAGCCGAGTCCAGCAATTTACTTCCTTATTTCATTTCCTTTTTGTTTAGGACAAATTTTTCTATAAATAGTGTATGTAAACCTCATTTTTGGGGGTTAGACATTACTGTTAACTTTTAGTTCTTGGTATTTTCTTGGGAATTAACTTGCAAACATTAGGAATTTGATTTTCGGATTTCGGTTTATAAAGATTTTAATTTGAATTTCAATTTGAGATTACGGGTTTCTTCTACTCATTACGTAAGTTCATGAATTCTTCTTCTAAAAATATGAATTGTGTTCTTCTAAGCATGAGTAACTAAATCCACAAATAGAGTTTTGGGAACCATAGACGATTACCAAAGTATGAATAATAATTAAGTAATTCTTTAATAGTGTTGATGCATGCATTGATAATTCTTTCGTTTAGAAGTTTTTTAACGAGTTCACGCATTAGAACTCACCTTATTGCTACTTGCCGGACAAAGGAGGTAGTTAATAAGAAAAGAATTATCAACAGAGATATAGTTTGATACTATCTAATAGTCTAATGTCAATTGGTGTGAGGGTGAAAACTAAGCCATACATTGATGTGATGTCTAATCTGAGGTAAAGGTAAGAGTTATTAAATTATACACACGTAGCCAAACCAAGGTGCGGTGTTAATTTCCTATTTCGCAGACCAAGCACTTAGGGATACATAACTTACCACTTTGCATGTGATACACTAGGATAGGATTACTATTACTAGGATTACCGCGTTATGAGCTTATGGGGAACACATACACCCTAGTTTCTCTCTCTCATTGATAACAACCAGAGTTTGAATCTTGCTAACTTGTTATCTAAACAACAATCAGCTATTTGTCACACAACCTCCCCCCCCCCCCCTTTACTTACTTGTCTTAGGAAATAGTTGAACTAAACGAATATAATGGTGAGTTAAGTTTAAGTCTAAACCATATTCCTCGTGGGATTAACCCGAACCTACTAGTTGGGTTCTTTATTTGACAACGATCGTTTATACTTCTTTAGGGAGGTGTAATTTGAGCATAACAAATTTTGGCACCGCTGCCAGGGAATAAGGCTTTTAGATTAAGTTTAACTTCATTATTGAACTTTAGTCAATTATTTCCTAATATTACTTTTTCATTTCTTTTTGTTTCTCTCAGGCTCGTACTCTAGTGTATGCCAAGTACATGGAGTTGAGCCGAACCACTGATTCCATACAATCCACAGTTGACCAAAACTTTGCGAAAGATGAATAATAAAGGGATCCAAGTCAATCCTATCAGAGAAAATTTAGGTGATGGAGTTGAGTTGCAGCCTCTTGGGGTTGTATATGAGCATGATAAGGATCATGGTGGTAATCTACTGGGAGATGTATTTAGAATACATAATCCACCAGAACCAATATTGTGTGATAACTATAGGGTCGACTTCAATGCCATTGAATCTGAAGGACCTATTATTCTACCTGCTCTACCTCCGGGGCATACATTCGTGGTGACTAGCAGTCTGATGCACATGCTTACATCATGGGGTTTGTTTTCTGGTATGGCATCAGAGGATCTGCATGGGAACATGGCCAAGTTGAGGAGTGTTTGCAAGAGTTGCATGGGTTGACCGAAATTGGACATGGATGCCATAGGGTTGATAGTTTTCCCTCTATCGTTGACCGGTGATGCTGCGATATGGTTTTTTGAGATCCCATATAACTCCATTCATACATGGGATCAATTGCACAAGGGTTTCATGGCCAAGTACTTTCCATTGTCAAAGAAGCTGAACCACAAAAATAAACTCAACAACTTCGTGGCACTATCTGGAGAGTGTGTGAGTAGTTCATAGGATAGGTTCAATGCATTCATAAGAAGTGTTCCAAATCATCGCATTGATGATGAGTCGCTAAAGGACTACTTCTACAGAGGTCAGGATGACAATAGCAAGATTGTGCTTGATACTATCGCTGAGGGATCATATGGTGAGTGCAATTTTGAGCAGATTGCTGAGAAATTGGAGAATCTCCTGAAACAACAAAACCTAGGGCACTAGAAAGTCAGAAACCGGGAGAAGCACTTTTGCTATTCAATCTGCCGATAATATTCGCGAGGAGATGGCTCAGTTAAGGACAGAACTGGGGTTGGTATTGAAGCATGTAAGCGGAGGTCTAGAAAAGTTAAATGCGGTGAATTACATGACTAAGATTTTACCACCACCGATTGAGGAATGTTACTATGAAGTGGATGCTTATTTGGTGAATGATCAGATGGGGGGTTTCCGAGCCAATGCCCAAGGTTCCAACTTGGATAATTGGTGCCACAGTCAAGGAATCAAGGTCAAAACTATGGCAACTACAACCGAGATGATCAATATGTTCTGGATGAGAACTACAATCGCGACAACAACTATAACCGAAACAACTATGGCAACATAAATGATAGGGTTGGGCCTTATGTTCCTACTCCAAATCGAGAATCTGGCAATAGGGAAGTTGGAGGTAGTATGTCCCGTATTGAGGATATGATGTAGAAGAGGATGAAAAGGTTTAATACGACTGATGAGAATGTGAAGGAGATGCCGAATGACTTGTCTGGTTTTGGTTAAAAGGTTGATGCCCATGCAGTGTCGATCAAGCAACTTGAGCTGCAGATGAATCAGTTGTCTACTACAGTAAACCCACGTCAGCCTAGCACACTTCCTAGCAACACCATCCAAAATTCGAAGAATGATGGGCATTGTATGGCAGTAACTACTATAGGGGGTAAACAAACCTTTGATCCACCTATGCCATCTAAGGTTGAAATTGTGGTTGAGAAAGATGATGATGAGATTGAGGTTACTGGAGAGTCCAAGAATGTTATAGAGAAGGAAGCAGAGATAACTCAAACAGTTGTGCCCATGCCTAGACCTTCACCTCCATTCCCACTGAGGTTGGTGAAGAAGAATGAGGAAGGAAAATACCACAGGTTTATCGCTATGTTGAAACAACTTCTCATCAATGTCCCATTGATAGAAGCTTTGGAGCAGATGCCTGGTTATGCGAAATTTATGAAGGATTTGGTGACTAAGAAGAGGGCCGTCAATTTTGAAGATGATGATAGGTTGCAACATTTTAGTGCTATTGCTACGAGATCACTTGTGCAGAAGAAGGAGGATCCTGGTGCCTTCACTATTCCATGTACCATCGGGCTATTGCATTTTGCTAAGGCGTTGTGTGATTTGGGTGCTAGCATTAATTTGATGCCATTGTCTATTTACAAGAAGTTGGATTTAGGGACTCCAGAATCAATTGCGATGCGATTACTCATGGACGATAGAACCGTGAACAGGCCCATTGGTGTGCTCCAAGATGTGCTTGTGAAAGTGGAGTCGTTTATCTTTCCGGTAGATTTTGTGATACTTGATTATGAGGTTCATTTTGAGGTTCATCCTTGGGAGACCATTCCTTGCTATTGGGCACGCCTTGGTCGATATGAAAAGGGGCAGATGAAGTTCCGATTGAATAGTAAAGAGGTAACTTTTAATAACTGTAGGTCCATGAAACAGTAAAGAGATCTCAAGTCAGTGTCAGTGGTGAATCATATTGTGGAGCAAGGTTCTGATGTGTCTATTGAAGAGAGGTTGGGTGTTGATGCACTGGCAGCGGTAATGATGAATTTTAAGGGTGATGGTATTGAAGACCATGATGAATTGGTCACCGTATTTGATTAGTTCGAATTCCGTTCCAAACCAAAGAAGCTTGAGTTAGATATGAAGAATCTGGACTCTCCACCCACAAAACCGTCTGTTGAAGAGGCTCCAAAATTGGAGCTTAAGGCTCTACCATCACATTTGAAGTATGTATTCTTGGGGAGAGAAGGTACTTTACCAGTCATCATTGCGCCATATTTGAATGACGTACAATTAGATGCATTAGTTTCTGTGTTAAACAGGTTCAAGCAAGCTATTGGGTGGACTATTGGGGACCTTATTGGGATTCCTCCTTGCATTTGTTCTCATAAAATCCAACTCATGCTGGATCACAAACCTAGTATTAAGCACCAAAGGAGACTGAATCCGCCTATGCAAGAGGTCGTGAAAAATGAAATTATCAAGTGGTTGGATGATGGAGTCGTTTACCCCATTGCAGATAGTAGTTGGGTTTGACCTGTTCCGTGTGTGCCCAAGAAAGATGGGATTACTATGGTTCCTAATGTGAAAAATGATATTTTTCCGATGCGGCCAGTTATTGGATGGAGAGTATGCATGGACTACCAGAAACTAAATGCTTGGACAGAAAAAGACCAATTCCCTATGCCGTTCATGGATCAGATGTTGGACCGCCTTGATGGTATGTGATGGTATTACTTTCTTGATGGGTATTCAGGCAACAATCAGATCTCCATAGCTCTGGAATACCAAGAGAAGACCACGTTCAGTTGCCCTTATAGGACTTTAGCCTTTAAATGAATACCATTTGGGTTGTGTAATGCTCCAGCGACCTTCCAGCATTGCATGATGTCGATATTCTCTGATATGGTGGAGGACACTATTGAGGTATTTATGGATGATTTCTCTATGGTAGGTTACTCATTTGATAGTTGTTTGGATCATTTGGCCGAGGTACTTAAACAGTGTTAAGAGTGCACTCTTGTGCTCAATTGGGAAAAATGCCACTTTATGGTGAAAGAAGAAATAGTTCTGGGTCATCAAATTTTTCAGAAGGGTATTAAGGTTGATAGAGCAAAAGTCCAAGTAATAGAAAAGCTTCCACCACCTATCTCTGTTAAAGGTGTTAGAAGTTTTCTTGGGTATGCAGGCTTCTATAGGAGGTTCATCAAGGATTTCTCCAAGATTGCACACCCATTGTGCAAATTGCTCGAAAAATAGTGTAAGTTTGATTTTGATGATGCTTATCTGAAAGCATTTGGAGAGTTGAAGGAAAAGCTAGTTTCCGCACCCATCATTATTTCACCGGATTAGGGGCAACCGTTTGAGGTAATGTGTGATGCGAGTGGAGTGGCGCTTGGTATGGTTTTGGGACAGAGGCGAGAAAAGATTCTTCATCCTATTTACTATGCTAGCAAAGCTCTAAATGTGGCTCAAAAGAACTATACAGTGACTGAATAAGAACTCCTTGTTGTGGTTTTCGCATTCGAAAAATTTTGATCCTACTTGCTTGGTACTAAGGTCATAGTGCATACTAATCATTCTTCATTGAGGTATTTGATGGGTAAGAAGGATGCAAAACCGAGGTTGATCAGATGGGTGTTGTTGCTGCAGGAGTTTGATTTTGAGGCAAAAGATAGAAAGAGGATAGAAAATCAAGTTGCCGATCACTTGCCCAGATTAGAGGAAGAAGTTATGCTGAAGCTAGGAGATCGGGCTGAATTGATGACTCTTTTCCAGAAGAACAGGTATTGGCTGCTTCTCATGATCTGATTCATTGGTTCGCAGAGTTTGCTAACTACTTTGCAAGTGATTTGGTTCCATCAGATTTATCTTTTCACCAAAGGAAAAAGTTTATGCATGATGTGAAGAAGTTCTTTTGGGATGAGACTTATTTGTTCTTTATTTGTGCTGATGGGATTATTCGTCGTTGTGTGCCCGAGGTTGAGATGATGAGTATACTAGAGGCGTGTCATTCATCATCTTTTGGTGGGCATCATAGTGGTATTCGGACTGCGCATAAAATCTTGCAGTATGGGTATTACTGGCCTACCAAACACCAAGATACTCATGATTTCACCAAGTCTTGTGACCGTTGCCAAAGAGAAGGAGGAATTTCAAAGAAGCAAGAGCTTCTTATGAATTTGATATTGGTGATTAAGTTGTTTGATATATGGGGCATTGATTTTATGGGTCCATTTGTGAGCTCACATGGGATGAAGTATATTCTTGGTGCGGTTGACTATTTGTCAAAGTGGGTGGAAGCAATTGCGCTTTTCAACAATGAAGGTAAAAGTGTCACCGCATTCCTGAAAAAGAGTATCTTCTCCAGATTTGGTACACCTATGGCTATCATTAAGGATGGAGGTTCCCACTTCTGTAATAAGTTGTTCAAGACGCTGCTTGAGAAATATTGCGTCTGCCACAATGTAGCCACTCCTTACTATTTACAGTCTAGTGGGAAAGTTGAAGTGTCTAACAGAGAGATCAAGCAGATTCTTGCTAAGACTCTGAATGCTAATAGAACCGATTGGTGAAGGAGGCTTGATGATGCTCTATGGGCCTATTGCACCGCATTCAAGACTCCTTTAGGTATGTACCCCTACCAACCTATGTTTGGGAAGTCTTGCCATTTTCCGATAGAGCTAGAGCATAAGGCTATGTAGGCGCTAAAGAAGTTGAATTTAGATTGGGCACCACATCGAATCAGAGAGTAATTGACATGAATGAGCTCGATGAGTTTCGCCAAAGAGCTTAGGAAATTTCAGCCTTGTACAAAGAGAAGATGAAGAAGTATCATGATCAAAAGATTGAAAACTGTGAATTTGTTATGGGTGATCTGGTACTTCTATTCAACTCTAGGTTGCGTTTTTTTCCTGGCAAGCTCAAGTCTAACTCTTGAGCTACGGAAGGGACTAAGAACCGTAGGTCGATCCACAGTCCATAGGTCAGTCTCGTCGATCGGAGCCGCGTCAAGCAGTTTATTTCCTTATCTCATTTCCTATTTATTTAGGACAAGTTTTTCTATAAATAGAGTATGTAAACCTCAGTTTTGGGGGTTAGACATTATTGTTAACTTTTAGTTCTTGGTATTTTCTTGGGAATTAACTTGCAAACATTAGCAATTTGATTTCCGAATTTTGGTTTATAAAGATTTTTCTTTGAATTTCAATTGGAGATTACGGGTTTCTTCTACTCATTACATAAGTTCATGAATTCTTCTTCTACAAATATGAATTGTGTTCTTCCAAGTATGAGTAACTAAATCCACAACTAGGGTTGTGGGAACAATGAGCAATTAACAACGTATGAATAATAACTAAGTAATTCTTGAATAGTGTTAATGCATGTATTGGTAATTTTTTCGCTTTGAAGTCTTTTTAACAAGTGCACGCTTAGAACTCTCCTTGTTGCTACTTGCTGGACCAAGGAGGTAGTTAGTAAGAAAAAATTTATCAACAGAGATTTAGTGTGATACTATCTAATAGTCTAATGTCAATTGGTGCGAGGGTGAAAACTAAGCCATACATTGATGTGATGTCTAATCTAAGGTAAAAGTAAGGGTTAGTTAATTATACACACGTACCCAGACCAAGGTCCGAAGTGAAATTCCCTACTTGGAGGACCAATCACTTAGGGATACATATATTACCACTTTGCATGTGATACACTAGATAATGATTACTATTATTAGGATTACTACATTAAGAGCTTATGGGGAACACATACACCTTAGTTTCTCTCTCTCATTGATAACAACAAAGTTCGAATCCTGCTCACTTGTTACTTAACAACAATCAAGTTATTTATTTCACAACCACCCCCCCTTTACTTACTTGTCTCGGAAATAATTTGACTAAAGGAATATAATAGTGAGTTAAGTTTAAGTCTAAACCATATTCTTCGTGGGATCGACCCTAACCTACAAGTTGAGTTCTTTATTTGTCAACGATCGCTTATACTTCTTCAGGAAGGTGTAATTTGACCGTATCAGCCATTCGGTAAAGAGGAATAGAAATAGGTTGCGTATTTAGGAGAAGGTCAATACCAAAGTCTATTTCCCTCTTGAGAGAAATACGAGGTAAGCCATCTGGGAAAACTTTCGGAAACTCGTTAACAATGGGGACCAACTGGTGAGTAGGGGTTTCAGAATCTACATCCCTCACCGAGTTCAAGAAATTTAAGAGGGAATTCCCTCTCAGACAGACTATTGGTCAAGTTCAGCAGTAGAATGGAGTAGTGGTTCAGCGGGTGGAAGTAATCATGGTAGAGGATGTCCATAAGATGGATGATAAGGTAATCAAGGAGGCTGTAGAGGCCATAGTAATGGTAAATCGGGGAGAGGAGCAGTGCATCCAAGAAGGAAGGTTCACCATAATAAGGACGAAGCTCAGTGAATGCATCATATGTTTTTACCATAAGTACTATTCTTGTATGTGATCGAATGGCTAATGTATTGTTTGATTCAGGTTCTATTTATTCTTATGTATCTATGACATTTTCACTAGGTTTTGATTTGATTTGTCATACCCTCATGCCCCTATATATGTTGCTACCCGTGTTGGAAAGTCGGTTGTAGTAACCCATGTGTATCATCATTGTTCTTTGTTATTTATGGACCTATAAACTCGAGTAGATTTAGTCTGTAGAGGTGTTTCCTATAAATCTTCCTAGCATGCCCTACGAATAAGGATATAAACTTCTGTATTTACTTGAAGCCAAACACTCAGCCAATCTATTTTCCTCCCTATCACATGGTTCCGTAGAGTTGAGAGAGATTAAAACTCAGCTTTAGGAATTTCTTGGTAAGGGTTTTTTTCATCCTAGTGCTTCTCCTTGGGATGCTCTTGTATTGTTTGTGAAGAAAAATTATGGTAGTATGAGGATGTGTACGTATAGGCTACTGGCAATGAATAAGGTTACCATTTCGAATAAGTATATCTTGCCTCACATGGATGATCTTTTTGAAAGTGTGGTGCGTCTATCTTTTCTAAGATTGATTTGAGGTCAAGGTACCATTAGTTAAAGATTAGGCATGAGTACATACCTAAGTCATCCTTTGGGACCCGGTATGGGTTGACTAATGCTTCTGCAACCTTTATGAGTTTGATGAATAATTGTCTAAGACATTCTTAGATTTTTTTTTTATTGTTTTTCTCTGTGATGTTTTGATTTACTCCAACAGAGAGGTGGAATATGCAGACCGTCTTTGTAATTTTCTAGGTATCCTTGGAAACATAAATTGTATGCCAAATTTTATAACTATGAATAATTGATGCCTTCACATACTTTTCTTGGGTATGTAGTTTCAAAAGAAGGGGTGATGGTTGATGAGTCTGGGATTTTGACTCATTTAGGGCTTGTTTTTCATAATATTAGTGTCCTCGATGCCTATATGTTAATGCTAACTTGCAGATATAAAGGCAAAAGAGAAAGGCAAGGACATTATCGGGCAAAAAAGAGCGGAAAAGATGAAAAAGGCTGAAGATAGTAAAAACTAAGAATCACCAAATCCACTCGGCGACTCGCCGAGTGGAAGTTCAGCTCGCCTAAAGTTCGAGACTGCCAACCCCAGGGAGAGGCCAACTCGGCGAAGGATTTGGACCTTTGGCGAACCGTCGAATGGATCGATGACAAAGGCTTTGATCGCCTAAAGTTACAAGGTTAGAAGGATGAAATGTCAAGGCAAACTGTCGATGGAAATGAGCCATTGGTGAATCGCCGACTTGGTCAGCAATGCTCGACTAACTCCGCCAAGTGACCCTGAAGGCTTTTGAAGGTGTATAAATTGTTTTTCAAAAAATAGTAAAGGACATTCTTAAGATCCTGAGTAGTCCTACCATTGTTGAACTTAGATATTTTGTCTTGGACATTAATTTTCTTAGTTTTTAGGAGTTTTCTAGTAGTTTGGAGTTGGGTTTTGGAATTGAAGCTAAATTGAAGCATTGTAAAGATTTAGAGATTGATATCAAGCTTATGGAGAACATAATTGGTATTGATTTCTTACTTTTTATGATATGTGGCTAAAACCCCCATTCTTGGGGGTGTGATTATGTGATTAATTGTGTTAATTAGCTTATGGGCTTTATTTTTTACTGATTTAATTGCAGATTTGACGTGGGTTTAATTAATAGTTGTGTATTAACCCATGAATTGTAGTTGCAAATGCAATTCTAACTTAATGTTCTGGTCTTGCTTGAGAAAGAGGTTTTAGAACTAAGGCTATTGATTGATTATTGTAGTGATAGGGTATTCGTTGATTCAGCTCGAGAGAGTGAATCTAATCTTGATCCTACCAATCTAGCTCGAGAGTAGATTAATTGACGTATTGGGCAATTTATATTATTTTTCTTGTCGAGGTTCGAGAGAACTCGCTTTATTCATAATAGTTGTACGAGAGAAAGCTATTGCATCTATAGTCTAGACTACCCACTAAGATTCAACAATTGTTAGGAAACTATAATTACCCATATACCAAAATTAGCATTTAATCGATCACATCCCCAAGTATCCCTTATCTACTTGATTACTCTCCTATTTTACACAGTTTTTAACTGACAAACCTTACCCCCCCTCTCTATTTGACACTTGTTGTCAACCCCTTTGATTTACCTAAATGATTTCGATAATTTCTATTCCTACAATCGATTAGAACATGTCTTTCACTTCATAATTGAATTATAAACCGTATCACTCCATGTGGGATCGATCCCAACTCTTTGTTGGGTTTACACTAGATTATGATCACCTACACCTTGAATTGGATAAGGTATAGTTGAGCGTTTATCAATGGTAGATCCAAAAATATAGAGGCAGTTAAGAATTGAGTTCGTCCTAAAGAAGTGAGAAGTTTTGTGGGGATTGATAACAATTATCACAGGTTTGTGAAGAACATTGCTTCTATATCCACACACTTGAATAGGTTGACTTAATAAGAGGTAACTTTCGAGTGGTCAAATAAATGTGAAGAGATCTTTCAAAAGTTCAAGGATATTTTGATTACAGTGCCAATCTTGACATTATTGACAAAAGGCAATGATTCTATTATTTATTATGATGCTTCACATTCGGGTTTGGGTGTTGTGTTGATCTTGGAAAAGAATGTCATAACTTGTACTTCCAGAAGATGGATGGAGTTTCTCAAGGGTTATGATTTGACCTTCCAATATAATTTGGGTACAACTAATATGGTGGAAGACATATTGAGCTGAAAGACAGCTAGCATGGTCAGTTTTGCTTGCTTTGGGATATCAAAACGACCATTAGCCAAGGAAATTCAGACTTTGGAGTCTAAGTTTATGTGGTTGGGTATCTTTGAGAATAGTGGGGTGCTAGCCAATATTGGGGTTAGACCCACCTTCATGGAGAAAACCATGACTAAATAATTTGAGGATAAAAAGTTGGACAAGCTCAAAGTTAAGGTGGTGTATGAGGAAACCCAAGATGACACACTCAATATTGATGTGGTGTTCTAGTTTAGAGGAAGGATTTGTGTTCCTCGAGTTGGTGACTTGATCGAGAGTGTGTTGGTAGAGGCTTATGGTTCTCACTATTTTATTTATATGGGTGTGACCAAGATATATAGGGTATTGAGGTTACTTTATTTGTGGAAAATATGAAAAAGGACATTGCAAAGTATGTTTCCAGGTGCCAAAATTGTCAATATGTAAACTATGAACACCAAAGGTATGAAGGTTTACTTCAGAGGATGCTCATTTTCCTAAATGGAAGTGGGAGAGGAGAGCCATGGATTTCTTTATGGGACGACTCAAGACTTGGGGGAAATATGATTCCATTTGGGTCATTGTTGACAGTTTGTATAAATCAACCCATTTCATTTCAGTCAGAGTGGACTTGTAACAACCCTCTAAATGAAGTAGGATAAAGTAGAGCCTCACATGGGTTTTATGCATTAATAACTTGTTAAAATAATGAAGAATAGCCTTTTAGTCAGTTTTAAAGAGTTTGGAAGTCAAACGTCAAGGGACGACCAAGACGTTCGGAAACTAGTCTTTTACGTGTTGGTGTGTTCTAGTATGTTGTTCATGTTTTTATGTGTTGTTTGGAGTCTAAAATCAGTGGAGGTGACCCTAGTGTCTTAATAAATGTTTTTAGGGTCAAAACGTTTGGGTACGACTCCCCAGGACCACCCTAAGGGTCCCCAAGGAGGACCCCCAACCCTTGGCCAAACAAGCTGCCAAGGCAGCTTCAAGTTGTGCATGGAGGGAGTGGCTACGCGTCGCGGACCTGCTCCACCAATGGACATAAAAGTGGCTTCGCATCGCTAAGACACCGCGGACTCTACAGTCTTAAAATTTAATTTCCAGAAACTTGTGGGAACACCTCCGAGTCGCGGACTTATTCCCTGACGAAATCTGCAAAAATAAAACTCAAGTTTGACTTGTTTAAAAGGTCCAACTAAGTGAGGGGTAGTTTGGGTACTTTGGGAAATTATTATAAACGGTTATTCTACCTATTTTAGGGTATTTTAAGTTGTTTAAAACCCCAAAACTTAGAATTAGACCCCATTCTTCAAATTGACCCTTCCCTCTAAGGCTGGCAATTAGACAGGACCGGATCAATAGGACCGGTTTTACCGGAACCGGTCCTCGTTACCGGAACCGGTTTTACCGGAAATTTCCAAATGTTCCGTCTAGTGCCTTAGTTACCGGACCGGAACCGGTTCTTACCGGATCATTGTGTACCAGTAATTTTTTTATATTTTTTTAGTAACTTTAATTATTATATAATATTATATTATTAATCAATAAAATTATATTATTAAAAAAAACTTCAATTTAAAACTTTAAACATTAAAGTTACTTTAAAGTTTCAATTGAATTTAAGTTTAAACTTTAAACTTTAGAGTTTAAAATTGACTTTAAAGTTTAAATTTCAAAGTTTATATTGAATTTAAAGTTTAAAAATGACTTTAAAGTTTAAAGTTTATATTGAATTTAAAGTTTAAATCTTAAAATTCAATTTTATATTAAATTTTAAACTAATATTAAAATAGTTGAAAATTAAATTTCTAAAATCACTTGGATTAAATATAAGAGACTATTTTTAAAAAAAATCAAGGCGAATAGCCGTATATTTATTCAAATAAATAAATTGTACAATACAATTATTAGAAAGAGACAAAGAGTACATAATCTAGGTATTGAATATTAATTATTGTACTAACAATTGAAACTTTTTTTAAAATCTTTTCGTAACTTTTGTATCATTTCAAAAGAAACATTTTTTGGAACTTGTATTTGTCGTTCTTCTTCCATTGCTTCCATGCCATCATCACTATTATCACCAAATATTTCATCTATTTCGTCTTTTATTTGGCTATTTAATTGTGGTAGTCCGGTATTTCTTCTTTTGGCATTGACCCAATCTCGAAACAACACCGATATTTCCAAACTATCCTTTGCTAATGAATATCGATGATCTTCAATCATAAATCTCGCCGCACTAAAGGCTTGCTCCGAAGCAACCGATGATGCTTGAATCGTTAGCACATCTCGAACAATCCTAGCAAGGGTCGGAAATTGATTTTCACGATTTTTCCACCATACTAATATTGGAGCTTGAAGTTGTCCTTCTTCATGCCTAATCTTTTTCCGTGCCTGATTGAAATATAAATCAAAATCATTATTAGTAGATGATTCAAGGTCAAGATAATCATCCGTATCATCATAACTCTCTAACTTTTATATATATGCTACTTTTACAATATTCAACACTTGGGTTGAAAGTAGTAGTAGTCAAATAGATTTGAGGAATAGGGAAAAAATATTTTTTGAATTTTTCAATCATAAAAGCAAGGGAATTTTCAAATCGATCTTTTCCTTTATATTTTGCAAATTCAGATGAAATAGCACAAATATTTACTAAAACAGAAGAAATAGTTGGATAATATTGACCAGAAGCAGCATTTGTTGCTTTATAAAAAATACTTAAAAATTCAATAAGTTCTTTTGTATTTTCCCAATCTTCATAGCCAATTCTCAAATTCGGGTCCGCATTATGAGCATTAAAAACTAATTGTACCGGCTCTTGATAAATATAAGCAACTTGAAGCATTTCAAATAAAGAATTCCATCTAGTGCATACTTCTTTTGGAACTTTTCTATATTCAAGTCCACATTCTTTACAACGATTTTTAAATTCTGTAATTCTAGCTTTTATTTTAGCTTTAAAAATCCAATTACAAGCAAGTCTAATTTTTTCACAAGAAATTCCAAATTGAGAAACACCATCCTTTACTATCAAATTATACACATGTGCGGCACACTTAATATGAAAAGAATCATTATCAATTGGACAAAGTCTACATTTTAAATAATCAATTGCTTTCAAATTATTAGAAGCATTATCTAAAGTGACACTCATTATTTTATCACATATTCCATAAAATTGTAAAACAAGGCCTATTTTTGTTGCTATATAAGCACCGGTTTTAGTTTCTTCAACATATTTATATCCTAATATTCGTTTTTGCATGTTCCATTCATGGTCAATCCAATGGACAGTAATTGTAAAATAATCATTACCATTAGGACTACGTCCCATATCAGAAGTAATAGATAATCTACCATCATAATAAGCAAATAAACAACGAAGAAAATGACAATATTCTTTTTGATATTTAAAAAGATCACTTTTAATTGTACTTCTTGGAATACCTTCATAATCTGGGTTATACAATTCCCGAATATACTGAATAAAACCAGGATGTGAAGGAAATGAAAAAGGCAAACCACAAACAGCAACCATTTTAGCTAATTCTCTACGATCTTTTTCTTTACTATATGTGCGGTGTGTGCTTCGGCTAGCCGGGTTAGTCATATTTAATTCATTTTGAACCATATTAGAACCTCCAGCTCCCATAGAATTTTCAGGTTGAGGTATTCCATTTCTATTAGCCCTTTCTATATCATCTAGGCGAGCAAATTCTTTATTACACTTTCTCAAATGTGTTCTTAGTCGTCCCGTTCCCCCTTGTGTACCCGTAGTTACATGTTTCATGATCAATTTACATTTCGTGCAAGTAACAGTAGTTTTTTCCTCATTTTGTACCAAAAATTTCCATACTAAAGATCTTTTAACAGGTATAGCGGTCTTTGAAAAAGTAGTTAAAGAGGGGACTTCATCTTGTTCCGGTAATTCGGTAGCCGGACTAGTAGGGGTAGGGGTCTCATCATCTTCCTCATTTATTTCTACTTCCTCATCTAATTCTTCCTCAAAATTAGTAAACATCTATTTAAAGTTTCATGATTTACTTCATTTTCGGAATTAAATTCAATAGGTCATGAGTCTCGTGTAAAAGAAGTTTCATCAACATGAGTATAATCATTAGTATTAATTCTAAATCTAGGAGGTGGAAAAATTTTAGAATTAGAAATACTTCCTCCTCCCCTATTGTTTTTTCTTTCCGACATTGGTCTTTTACCACTATATTTTTCCAAATTCATGTTCAAGTTTAAAATAATTAATATTATGAAAAACAAGCAAAGATAATACAACAAAAAATATAAAATAACTTAGTTAATAAACAAATAAAAAATTAAAGTTGGAACGAATGTACCGAAAGTCTACGTAAAAGTAGACGTATAACCAAAGCCGAAATTGAGAGATGCCAATTGAAGCTTCAGGTTTACTTCAAATAAATCTCTGAAATTCGAACTCCAAGTCAATATCACAAAATAATAATTATGAATTTATGAGAGATTAAAAATTAAGAGATTTTATAAGATATTAATGAAATAGTTTGTGAATTTGTGATTTAAATGAAAAAATATGGGTATATTTATAGTGTTGAGGGGTAGAAAGGGGTGGGAGGCAGTTTGGAGCCGTTTTGGGCCCCAGCCCAACGGCTAAAAGGGCCCAACAGCTCATTATAACGTTCAACTTTAAAAAAATAAAGAAATAAAAAAAAAATTAACTGTTGAACCGGACAGGAACTGGTTCTTACCGGACCGGAACCGCTTCTTACCGAATCAGATAAAAATCCGGGTTCCGGTACCTATAAGATCGATTCCTTACCGGTTCAACCGATACCGGACTTACCGATACGGGAGCCGGACCGGACAAAAACAGGTCCAATTGCCAGCTCAAGCAATTGGGTTGGACCTTGATAGGAGTACCTATTCAATGTTGAATGTGTCCTTGTCTCCTATGATGAAGTGTGGGTGTGTGGTCTAGAATCCCTAGAGGGCTTTATATGTGAATTGCTCATGATTTGGGGACATTGTGAATGTGTTGTGATCCCTTGAAGGGAAGTGCACTCAATATCAATGTTGTTTCTATTATGTCACTATGAGGACCAATATGCGCACACACACTCTACATATATAGCTATGAATATGATGTGTTATGGTGTCTATTGAAAGGTTCACTCTTATATGCACCCTTACATCTTATTATGCATGCAAAGTGTATGATTAGCAAGGTATGAATATGTGTTGTATAAAGGTGTTTATGTGAAAGGCTTTCTCACATATGTACACACACATGAATGAATGAATAAGGTTTATGATAATATAGTGAAAGTGAGACTCTTGAAAGGTTTCCTCAATTGTACTCTTAACTAGACTATGTTATGAATATGGTATGACTATGTGAAAGGTCATTCTCACATAATGTAGGTTTTATGATGAAAGGTCTTCTCATCTTAGAAACCTTTAAGCTATATGATATGAGGGATTAAGTCCCTCAAGCCTATTTTATGAGCTAAAGTTAAATAGAGGGTTAAAGATATTTAAAAAGGGAGTTGGAGCTTAGCACCGAGTGAATATGAAAAATGAGAGTGGGGGCATCACGTTTAACAAGTCCGGCTTCCCACAAGAGAACCTTCACGTTTAGAAAGTCCGGGTTCCCAACATAGATGTTTTCTCATACGATGGAAACCTCCAAGCCTGGTAAGTCAAGGTTTCTAGTAGCAATCTCCTTATTCCATAACTACGTGCCCCCATAGGTATTAGCTTAGTGGATCCACTAGATAGCTATTATGTATGTAGGTCCTACTTTGGCAAGTAGTACCCTCTCTTTTCGGTGTGGGAGTAGAACACCGGATTCCATGTAGCTCACATGGTCTATGTCGGTTATGGCAATGTCTGCCGAAAGTTAAGAAATGAACTAAGATAAGATTATGAACTCTAGTCATGATTTCTTCAAGAGTTACTTAGTGTAGGTAGGACTATGGACCCTACTTCTGCATTGCACAAGTGTACTCTAAGGGAGGTTATGATTAGGCTCTTTATGTAATTAATACTATCGTCTATGTATGTTAATATGAAAGCATGTCAAGGTTGATTTTACTTATGTCAAGACATGAAGTATGATTATGCATGTGAATTGCACTTTTGACTTCTTAATGGATTTTCTTAGTATATGTGGGGGTATGGGACTCCATGTGTACATTGCACAAGTCAGCTTGTGAAGGGGTTGTGAGGGTGGTTTACCTATGATATGAATTAAATGGGTTATGACTAATGATGTTGTAAAGGAATGAGTCCTTATATGATGTTATGAAGTATGTTGGTCTTATGTCTAATGTTAAATGAAGATGTCATGACTTGTTGAATATGATGTGCCTAGTCTATGGTGGCTTCCTAGGAACACTTGGTTTGAGTAGTGTTATGGGATGCTACTTGCACATTGCACTAGTGTGACTTGTGGGTTGTCTTATGTGATGGTTCATGTGTGAAGATTGTGTCTTATGGTGTGCTTATGACTCTATGAATATATGTGGTTGGATTGATGAACGCTATATGTAAGTTCACCCTTGGTAACCTTAAGGTGATACATTGCACCAAGTATTCCCTAAGGGTTGCTTGAGGAAATGAGTTAAGATAAAGAGGAAGGTAATGTATTGTATGCATTGAATGTGCCTAAAATGTTATAAGTGGCTCTATGTGCTATTATGAATGGTTTCCATGTGTATGATGATGTATATGGTTTATATTGTGCCTATTGTACTAAATGTTCTTGAAGTTTCTCTAAAAGGCATGATGCATGGTTTCCAACTAAATGTCCTTTTAAAAGCATATTTTCATGGTTATCATACTTAGTGCATTCTTGTACTAACCCCATTCTTCTTCATCTTTTTACACCAAATGTAGGTGGTGGTGGCTAAAGGGCCTTTCCTAGAAGTGATGAGCTTGGCTTACTATTCCAATGTTCGGGTGTGTCCTTAAAGATTCAAGGACCTTTAAGTTAAAGAGTTTCCTTAAGTTCAGTGTACTAGATAGTAGTTTGTTTTGTATTGTAAGGGCAATGTCCCTTTTGTGTTGTAGTAGTGTTTTAAGACAGCTACCTTGGGACGTAGTACTCCGATTTGTATTAAAGGTTTAAATGAGGTGACTGTTTAAGTCTTGTGTTATATTATGAAAAGTTTTAAATTTTTCGCTATTGTTCTTTGATAAATGCTATGACGAATGCTAAGGGCTTGTCTAAGATCTCCGAGAGGTCGAATACGCCGGTAACGGCTAGGGGGTGCTCTCGGGTCGTTACAGGACTACAAATCCTAATTGTTGGTGAAGACTTGTGTCAAGGAGAGAGTGAGGTTTCACGGGGTTCCCCCTCATCTCAAACCATGACATTCAATTTACTTTGATGTTTTGGGGTAAGTTGCATGAAGCATTAGGTACTCAATTCACTTTCAGTACAGTTGTCCACCCATAGACTAACAACCAGTAAGAGATGACTATTCATGTATTGGAAGATGTGTTTAGGGAATGTGTAATTGATTTGAGGGTCCATTGGGATCAGTTTCTACCATTATATGACTTTTTCTATTATAATAATTATCATTGCAGCAATGATGTGACACCATTTGAAGCACTTTATCAGAAGGATGCAGATATCCCATAGTTTAGTTTGATCGTGGAGATGTGAAACCTTTGGGTGTTGATTTGGTTTGGGAAGCTCACGAAAGGGTGGGGGGATTCAAGCTAAGCTATTGGTAACCCAAATTAATTAAAAAGAGTATGTGGATTGCAAGGTAAGAGACATGGCTTTTCAAGTTTGTAAATAGGTTCTTTTGAAAGTGTCACCTATGAAAGAAGACATGAGGTTTTGTATAAAGGGTAAGCTTACCCCTAATTACATTGGTCTATTTTAAGTTCATAAAGGTGTTAGGCCAGTGGCTTATAGGTTAGCACTGCCTCCCAACTTGTCTAGGGTTCATTTAGGGTTTCGTGTGTGTATGATTAAGAAGTACCATGGGGATGGAAACTACATCACTAAATGGGACTCAATCGTGTTGGACAAGGACTTGTTATATAAAGAGGAATCCGCTGCAATATTTGATCTGGATATCTGAGGAAAATGTGATCAAATCAGTAAAAGTTCACTAGAAACATCGTCCAGTTGAGAAGGAAGGATACTTGGGAGATATAAAGGGACATGCGAGACAAGTATTGTCACTTGTTCGAGATTTTAGGTACTACCCTCTTTTCTACTTTAGCCCAATTTTATTGGTTGGTCACTCGGGGACGGGTGATGGGTAAATTGATATCTATTATAACGACCTGACATGATATTTATGAGTAGGTCCATAAGGAATGAATTTGAGCCAGATATTGACTTAATTTTTTTTTGCTAGGCCAACCTTAGACGGGATTTGAGCTAGGTAAGATCCAGGGTCATCCGAGAATGGAATGGGTCTATTGTTGAGGTGTTATTCATATTTTTCTTGTAGCCAAGAACTTAAGGAGTGCATAATTTCAGAACTAAATTCAGGTAAGTAGAACCCCGTGATTGAACTTGACATGAAAGGTCTATGTTAGGAGATCAAGGGAAGGAGTTGTGTTGTAAAAGGGCCTTTTTATGGATCTTGAGTTGTAGATACATCATCAAGACCACTGTAGTGGAATGTTTTCTTCTATATCAAGCTCAAACTACTATAGCAGCGTAAGTTACCACTATAGCGAGACTCATGCCGCTATAGCGACAACATTGAGATTTTATATAAAAAATAACCCAAAACCCCTATTTTTTGTACTTTAAGTTCTTGAACTTTGAAAGGGATAATTTTTGGAAGTTTGCATCAGTTTCCCATGAAATTTGTTGATAAAAGTAAGAATTTGGCTCCCGAATAATGTAAATGGATTTTTAAGCCTTACAATCTAGGTTATCATTTTTACAAGAAGGTTTTGACATGATTCCAAGGTGGGAAGAGCAATAAGTTGGAGAAGATGATCATATTTCTTTCTGGGATTAAGATTTGTTAATAATCTAGATTAATTAATAGGTCATTAGTGATTGATTGTTATTTACATTGTTTATTTTAGACAAAGAACAAGTCAAGGCACTTCGCAAGGGAAAAGTTTGGGTTATTCAAAGTTTTCAAGAGGCTTGATTCGAGATAGGTGATGGTCATATATTTCCAATTTATGTGTGTATGCATGTCTACTGCTTTGTAGTATCATTTGTGCAATGCATGGTAGGAAGACATATGAAATCACATCATGAAGATAATCTCATGCAATGAGCTTATGGTTATGACTTGTGAGTTTGTTCATTGTGCATGTTCGCTTGTGATTGTTGGTTTTCTTGGTACCACGCCAGTACATGATATATGGATGACTCAGATACGACCTCAGTACACTAACAATTTGGTTTGGGTTCCGTAAGAGGATCAGGTATGTGATTGTGATTTCATGAAAGGATTGGGCATTTGCATTTGTAATCACGTGGGATATATTTCATGCATTGGTTGATTCAGTTATTTTTGTTTCATGACATGTGACTGAGAGTCAATGTGTGGCTGATAATTGTTGCTTTATTGTGCATTGTTCGGTGTTGTTTGTATTATAGTTATGGTTTACAATTATATCTTAGACTAACCGTATGATACTACCATATACAGTGATTTATGTACTGCACTTGTTCTTTTCTTACCGAGTGCAGTAAATCTTCCAATGACTGATCTGAGACCTCAGTTGAGAGATGCCTGATTTCGAATCCAATAGTGAGCTTCATCTTTGAGGCTTCCATGAATTCTTCTACGTTTTACTGTCCATTTATTTTGACACAAACTATAGACTTTAGTTTATGTTTAGCTTTCTGGGTCGCATTCCTAATTTGACTGTTTTAGAGTTTTTGTGTGGTGATTTTCAGTTCTTAGGGGTAATTTCTATGTCATAAGTGTTTTAGCTACTGGATAGTTATGTAGTAACTAAACTATTTTCATTATTTTAGTGCTATAACTTGGTTAATTTGTATAGTGTTGGGTTGGTTTGGATTAGTCTTTGGTTCTCCCACCAGGTATTTTAGTACGGTGCCACTCACGACGATCTGAATCATGCCAAGGATATAGACTCAGATCGTTACAGTCGGTTAGTCCTCATAAGGTGACTTCATAAAGTAATCATTCATTAGATTTTTACCTTATATAATACTCGTTTTGAAGGTAACTTAAGGTTATGTCCTGCAGTTACGACCGGATTTCGAAAAGTAACATTTTGAAACCATTTCGCAACTTTGGCAAATTTATTATTTTTTGGAAAAATGATTAATGTAGGAGTCTCCCCTTAATTTTAGGAAAATTAAGAAACCTATTTAAAAGGGATGTTTTGAAAGAAAATATTTTAAATAAAACTGGAGTCGGATAAGGGTTCAAATAATTCTCTAAGAAAGGTTTAGGCATCTTAGAGAATCCGCTAACACGCGGTTGAATGACGGATTTAAAAGTTGGCTAATTTTTAAGGAAAAACTTAAGATTACTTGTGAAAATTTTTGTTTTTGAAATACTTTTTAACTTTACAATTTATCCGAGTTAAGATTTTGAACTAAATGTTTAGCTCAATCTCATCAACGTGGATTAAAATCTAATTTCTAACTATAAAAGAATATGGATAATTCTCAAGTTAGTCAAAGAGGTTAAGAGCGTTTTCAAAATTTGAATACTTGAATAAACAATTAATGAAACATAAAAGTCATTTAAAAACCTCCAATGGATTCATGTAAGTTAATTTAAGAGTTAAATGAATTATTAGGGATAATCAACATATATTCACAAATAGAGTAGATAACTAAATAAAATGAAGAACTCGATAAAAAGGGAACTTTGGCCCCTTTCTGGTTCCTGCCGCTACTGCTGCACTCAAACTCCTCAAGTCCAATTTTTCAAATTTCCAGCCCTTTGGGCTAATGCCGCTACAGCTGATTTTTGTTTTACGAGACTTTTAAGTCCAAAACTTTAATTTTTATCCCTTTGGGGCTGCTGCTACTGGTTTGGGTTTTAACCCATTAATATTAGCTTTCCTTTCACGACTCGGGTGAGGTTGACTCAAAGAAAGGAGAATGCAAGGGAGCGAGGAGTCCAAGGACTCGAGGTGGTATTACATGTGAAGAAAGGAGAAAAGGGAGAAGAATTAGCAAATGTGAAGAGTAGATAATTTCACATTCAAAGACTGGAATGTAATCAAAACAGAGATACCTTGAATGAATAAAAATAAGGCCAAGCACGCCAATTATATTTTATGACAGAAAGGTATACTATCAACCACGTATTATGCTAAACAATTTAACAATTAGACATTTCAAATGGACGGAATATTGCAACTATAAATAAGGGAAACAAAAGGTATAGGTCTGATAAAATAGGCCAGATTATTGGATGTCTTAAATTACTAAACAACTCAAACAAGATGTAAGCTAGGTGATCTTTAACACATTACCCTCTAACAGAATACATTGTCTTATTTCCACGATGATCAAACAAGTGTCCAATAGGTTAACCACATAACTATTTTTATTAATCACAGCTCAACTTTAAAAATATAAAAGATTGGCGACAATGAGTAACTTCACTAAAGCAATAAAAATTAGTAGTTGTCCAACACAACTGGATAGGATAAGAAAGCTACTGAATTGCCAAGAAATATTAGATAAAGAGAAACAATACACTAATCGAAACACCTTACCTAAGGTTGAATTCACATCATATAAAGGTCACTGATAAGTAAAATAGGAAGAAGTTACACAATAGAGTTCAAATATGCAAACTTGACCTTAAACTAGTTCAAACATGAGGCAAGAATAGGTTAACATTCATTAGGCTTAAGGCAATTAACTATAAATTTATTGTCCTGCTGATCACAACTTAACTCCAAAATGCAAGAGACTACCCATATGATTCACTTTAATATAGAGATAAATCTGATCGGATTTTGAAAATAAAAATGAATAATACAGACCACAATCTAAGCAAGCAGGCAACCATATCAACAAGTTAACACAATAATCCTATCTCAACCAATTCAAACATTAGTCTAAAGATAATGAGTAAAAGAGTTTAGGAGTGCATAAGAGTTGAGAGTTCTTATTCATTCGAGCCTAACTTTATGGGAAATGATAAAGAGCAACCCCAAAGATAAGTTATCTCTCACTCAAACAGGCCCTCGATTAGGGTTGAGAGCCAATGGGTATGTTGGTTGGCAAATCACATTAGAAAATTTCATAAAATAGGCAAGCAGAGATCACATTTCAGCAACAAAGACAGACTATCACAATACAGGAGATAGAAACTCTAAAATCGATGTAACTAAACACAATATTTTCGGATCACAATCTCGATATAGAAGGACACATGAGTGATAAAGAAATTTAAGCATGGAACTGCAAGGTTACCGAAAAGGCTAAAGAACAGTAGACAAGAATCCTTAAGATCATGTGTAAACAAGATGCATACTAATCATACATAATTCAAAGTATTCATAATAACAAAATTCTAAGCTACTGGTCATATGAATATTGACTAAAACAAATCAACCAATTTAAGATACAAAATAAGCTAAACCTAAAGGCTATTACACATAGACAAGAAGATATGATGCTAGCAACCATCCCATTTTCAACAAATATGAATTTAATAACAAACAGAGCATAAAACAGAGAACTGGACCTATTTGAAGATTAAAAGAGAAATACAGAGAAAGATATGAACTTAAATGATTTAGCGAAACAATATCTACATTAAATAAAGAAAAAGTTGTTTCCATAATACTAAGACGCTAGAAAGCAATACCAAATTTCTAGCAAAATACAAGAAATAAACTAATCTAATGCAGTCATTAAACAAACAATGAAATAACAAAAATATTTAAAAGAAGAAAGAATTACCTTTCGCTGAGCAGCGAACTAAACCGACGAGTTGTGAAGATGACTCCACCACCTCTTTCAACTAGAACAAGCACAAAAATTAAATTATTTAACCAAGATTTCCCATTCCTTCTAGGGGTACTCTCAGGTTACAAAACGTCTCCCTTTGAACAGTGAATGGGGTGGGATTATATAGAAACTCAAAAATCCCAAAATGGACGAAATCTCGATGTGGGATTGTCGTAAATTGAAATTCATTTGAAAAATGATGTGGGAGAGACCGAAATTTCCAATTTATAGAGTGGATAAGGTGTATGAGCTGGAGAGTGTGCGGATTGTACCATTTTTTAACAACTTGGAAAAAAGAATACGATAATTTGAGAGGATAGTACCGTTGGTGAATGCTTGGAAGCCTGCCCTTAATATCGTGCCAAGTACGCTCAATCATATGGGGCCAAAGGACATAAATGGAAATTCAAGGAGGCATAACCGATTGGGACCTAGAATTCATAAGGTTGTTGGTGCATTTTGTTCTTTTGTTGAGAAAGAGGAAGAGAAGAGTCTAGAGGACTTGGGTTCAAGAATAAGGGGGTGGGCCGGATATTTGAAAATAGGTCAAGTATTTGCTGATTTGCTAGGTTTAGTGGCCCAATTGAATAAAAAGAATTTCAAGAGGGAATAGGTCCCTTGTTCACATTTTCACCAAATTCGAATTGTTTTATTTCAAATTCGATAATACGGAAATGAGATAAATTATGAATATAATTAATTATTTAAGTTTCTTAACTCCGACAACACAAAATAATTATTTCGAAAAGAAAGATCTTTATTAAATTGTGATTCGTTTTAAAGGAAATAAGATGCATACTTAATTAAAACTCTATTTTGGTTAAACGATTTACTAACTATTTATTCAAAATGAAAAATTATATAAATCTATATATTTTATTTATATAGAGATATATTTTATAGTAAAGATGGAAAATTTCCATGAACATGATTTCAAAAGTATTTTTGATTTTTTCCAAAACAATTACTTCAATTTGTTTGAAATTTAAGAAACTCGAAAATTAATTAAATTGTGGAGGGTCAAAATTGGGTGTCAACAATCGCCCCTCATTTGACTGGGATGGATGAAAGAGATCTGAGGAAAATGAAATTGACAAATCCAATTTTGTCCGTCCACTAATTCATCTCTTTGGAATGGTTAATGATAAGGATTTTGAGGAATCATGACCAGACCCTGGTATTGGATTTCCTACATATCTCAGGTTACATAAGAACTCAGGCCACTTGTAGTTCTAAAGATGCTTGATTTAATGCACAATTCTGGAAGAATGCGAAAACTATTTCAGTGTCGAAGTATGGAGAGACCGAAAAGCTCGAGAACAGAGTGATGACATAATTGTTGGAGTACAGTCGAGTTTTCAACATTAAGTCTGCCTATATATCCCTAAACTTTCGGAATCAGACTGCTTGTAGTTTGACTCAATCGATTAAAAAGGAAATCTCTTATGCGGAAATAACCTTTAGCTTAAGGATGAGTGACAAATTAATTGAGCGTTGAAAAGAGGATTGCAAACATCTCAACTATGAATGTGGCGCCCTTCACACCCATATGTAAGAACTTACATGGACATAACTTCCAAAGTTCTAAGTGTATTGTCACTTGAATTTGAAAATTTGTCTCCAATGAGAGTTGAAATTTTTAGTGAAGGCGGAACTGAAACTATTAAACCTAAGAAAATGCCCACACGCCTTAGGATAGAGATGTGGTTTGATTGTGGTGGAAGTCGCTCCTCAACTCGCATCCTAAGAGTTTGATATTCTTCTTTGGATTATGTCCCAGTTCGCTGCTAAGAAAAATTCCACGTTGTGTTGCGTCCTATTTTGACGTAGTCCACTTTGTGTGTTGCAAAATCTGGAGAAGATTGTCAGTAGAAAATGTAACATAAATACAAATATAATTTGTGCAAACCTGGTTTAATATGTCATACTGAAGGAGATGATGATCCAGCTTCAAGTGTATTGCTCTTGAAGGAAGTAGTGATCCAAATTGGTATGTCAATTTGAATGATGTGATGATTCAATAACATTATATAACGTATCACTTTTAGGGAGGTGACGTCCCAACGTGTCACTTTTTAGGAGGTGACATCCCAACGTTTCATTTTTTAGGAAGTGGCATACCAATATAATTTAAGTTGTGCTTAAGGGAGGTAATGTCCCAATATAATATTAACGTGTCACATTGAGGACAATGATTGTTCAATATAATATAAAGTGTCACGTTCAGAAAGGTAACAATCCAATAATAATTTAATGTATCACGTTGAAGAAAGTGACACTCCAATAATAATTTGATGTATCACATTGAAGGAAGTGACACTTTAATAATAATTTAACATGGCACGTTAAAGGAAGTGATGCTCGAATAATAATGCGTCACGTTGAAGGAAGTGACGCTCAAATAATATAATGTGTCACGTTGAAGAAAGTGACACTCCAATAATATTTTTAACGCGTCACGCTAAAGGAAGTGACACTCCAATAATATAACATGTCACGTTGAAGGAAGTGACACTCCTATAATAATTTAATGTGTCACCTTGAAGGAAGTGACGCTCCAATAATAATTTAACGTGTCACGTTGAAGGAAGTGATGCTTCAATATAATAATATGTCACCTTGAAGGAAGTGACGCTCCAATACTATAACGTGTCACCTTGAAGGGAGTGACACTCCAATATAACAACGTGTCACGTTGAAGGAAGTGACACTCCAATAATAATTTAACGTGTCACGTTGAAGAAAGTGACACTCCAATATAATAACGTCTCACTTTGAAGGGAGCGACACTCCAAAAATAATTTAACGTGTCACGCTGAAGGAAGTGACTCTCGAATAATAATTTAATGTGTCACATTGAAGGGAGTGACTCTACAATAATAATTTAATCTGTCACGTCGAAGGAAGTGACGCTCCAATAATAATGTGTCACTTTGAATGAAGCGAAAGTCCAATATAATACCCTAATGATAAACAACAAATCTCAAAAATAGGGAGTAATTTTATAAAATAGTAATTTGATTAGCTTCTCGTAGTTTGTGAAGCCGATAACATCTCCGGTTGTCATTAAAACTTTGTCGTCCCTGCGCCATATAAAAATGTTAGTGAAGAACGGAAAGATTGATAAACTTCAAGACTTTTAAACTCGTCATGACAATCTGGTAGCCATAGAGAACACGAGATTCTGGAAGAACGCTTTGAGAACTTATAACGTTTAAACAAAGCACTAAGGCTGATTAGGGATGTTACATAAGGTGCATCCCTACTTTAAGCCTGGAATCTCTTATAAAGAGAAGATTGGTTTGATAAAAGATATATTTGACACTTGAAGTTTAACGAAGATTTTGAGAACTTTGAACTATTTCAAAAAGTTACCCCTGTTTCTGGTCCAAGGGTACTTAACTAAAATAATTTGCAAGAAACGAAGAATGACTGATTCAAAAACATTCCCCAGTTTCCTCTAAGGTCTTTGGTTTAAAACAGTTAGAAGACTGCATCCTTATATAGGATTGCCTACGTATCTTGCTAGAACAAGAAATCATGTCTGACGTAGTTCGAACCTGAAAGTTAATAGAATACTTGGAGAGAAAAAAATGAAATTTGCCTTAAAAGGGGAAAAACATCAAATAACGGAAGATAACTTTCGTCAACGCAAAATAGAGAATAAGATTGAGCTTGTTGGATTGGATCCTCGATGTCGGGAATTTTTCATAATGGAATTTGAAAAAGGTTAGCCCCTGCCATTTTTCTGGTGAATCACTGATTTGATCATTCAAAACTTCAGAAGATCTTTTGAAATTTTTCCTTCAATTCTGGTAATGATACATGCAAAACTCGAACGTGAGTTAGTTACAAAATAAAATTATCAAAGTAAATGATATAACAAAAGATAGGTTAAGGATGAAATTGTTCATCTTATATAGGCCTCGATAACGTCTTATGGCCTATGCCATTGTGCCAACCTTTTCCATCTGTAGAATTCAGAATGTGTAAGTCAAAACTCTTAGTTTTGAGAGACTGATTCATGTTGGCTATGCCTTGCCATCCTCATGCTCCTTTGCCTTCTGGATTATAAGCTTGTTTGGTCTTGCAATGTCCCTTGATGGAATTTCTGAGGAACTCATCAAAAATTCTGCTCCGGTTTAAAACATAATATAACTTTTGAACTTTCTGTAGTTTTTTGTTGAATTTTTGAGTGAATCTCAAAAATTCTTCCTCAGTTGTAACTCTAATGTGATCCTTGATTCTGGCTTGTTGGAAAAATTTCTCTACTAACGAATTCTGCCCCAATTTTCATTATAAAGGGAAATGAATAACTTACGGGGGAATATGACCGAGCCGGTGTGGTGCCTACGTATCCCGCCGAACAAAAATCAGGTCGAACATAGTTCCAATCTCGAGGATTAACGAGAATAGAAAAATTTAACTAAGTAAACGACCGAGGCCGACAGAGACAGCCTACGTATCTCATTCTTGAGAATTTTGGTCGAAAGTAGTTCAAGTACAAGGAAATATTAAAACGGGATATAGGGGTGACTGAAGCCGACATAGGCCGCCTACGTATCTCATTCTTGGGAATTCAGGTCACACGTAGTTCATTACAGATGAAAGACGCTTACAAAAATATCAAATCCAAACAAACGTTACAATGGAAACAAAGTGATAAAAGCGCAATTACAGGGAAATTAAACGACAAACTCCCAATGCAAGACTAAAAGATGCCAAAAGTGTGACTTTCAGAACAACATGCTTCTTCTTCGCAACTGGTTATGCCAATGACTACTCTTTGTGCTTGGGTAGTGGATTGGTGTACACATTTGTTAAAGCTTGAGCAAGTTTTACCACCTCGTTATCAATTAGATCTTGAATTTTGTGTTTGAGATTGATACATTTCTCGGTATCATGCCCAACAACTCCTTAGTGATAAGCACAACGCTTATTTGGGTTATACAATTTGGCTAAAGTATTCACAGTCGTGGCTTCCACTGGATTCAGTATTCCCGCATCTTTTGATGTCAAACCAGAACCTGGAGGCAATGTTCATGTCCCTTTTCTCAATAGGAGCTCCTGCATCCATCCATCTCAGGGTAGTGTCAAAAATCATCGGAGCCAACCAACCCTTCAAGTCATCTAGGGACTGAACAATCGGCAACCCCTTGTAAGGGAGTACAGAGTGTAGCGGTCTATCTAATACAACATTAATATGCTCGTTGTGACCCTCCACCTCCTTGCCTCTGACCATGACCAACTTCACTGGTCGAAACTCAGTTGCCTTCTTCTTGTTTTTAGGCACCAACTCCCCATAAGCATTGTGAAACTCTCTTACCCAAGAGGGAATGTAAAGGTCTCAGGGTCGTGTGAACTACTCGAATTCATGGTATCAGAGAGTTTCAAGCACATCACGATGCTTGCCTTATAGGCCCTCCAAGGATAGTAACTTCTTCTCTTTGATGGTCCGTAAACCATTACCTTTCAATCTGTTTAACAGCCTTGGTAGAGGAACTATAGGAAGTGCAGGAGTTACTGAGGGTGCCTGGGCTGGCACTCAGTCTGTAGTTGGAGGAGTGGTAGCTGAGGGAGTACTGGCAGCTGTGGACTGAGATCTGGCCCGGAGCGCCCCCCTTCGGTTAATCAGAGGTTGTTCATCCTCTGGTTCAGAGAAATCTATCTCAATAGCTGCTCTTTTCTTTGCTATATGCTTTTTCCGTTTGCCTTTATCTCCCGGTGGGAGATCTTGCTTTCTTTTTTGTGAAGGATGTGATCCTCCTTCATTTATCGGTATGCCCTTTGCCTTATTCAGAGGTGGTCGATTCGATTGGTGCGTACCATATCTGTAAAAAAATCGAGAAGGAACTCAAATGCAAGCACAAAAAAGTTATTGCAGACAGACTCGCCGATCCAGTCGACGAGTCGCCGAACCTCTTTGGCAAGCTAAGTCGAGCTCGCCGAACGGATTGGCTCAACAATTAAGGCAAGTCGGCGATAGGAGAGTCCGTTCGGCGAGCAAGGGTTTGTCCGCCGAAAGTTACAGTGCATAAGGGTCTCTAGGTTGCAAATGAAGAGCGATATAGAGTACTTTCGGCGAGTCGCCGAGTGCCTTCAACGAACTCAGACATCTCGCCGAAAGATACAAACTCAAACCACAAAGTTGACACACAATTAAAAAGCGAGATGAGGAAAATAGACAAACCGTTGAGTTGTTCAGCGAGCTCGACCCAGCTCGCCGAACGACTCAGCGTGCCTATTTTCAATTCATCTTCTCGAACTCAACCCCGCAATTCCCAAAAATGAAATCAAAGTATGCACTAATGAAATTCAAACAAGACCCATGCTACCCATCACCCTAGGATACTCAGATATTTCCCGGTTTTGCCAAAATTGGCCATTTAACGATATTTGTTCTTAAAAGTGGTGTCACCCGCTCTATCATTGAGAAATGTTTGACATTTAACACAAACGGGGGCTACTCAGACTTCACCCAATCAATCGAACCACACGTAATCACAACCCAATGATATTTCATTCAATTACAACCACAACCAATACGGGCATTTGACGACAAAGCACCATGGGAAAGATTTTCAAATTGAAATAGGCATGTAAACATTCTAATTCTAGCAGAGAGGCCCAGCACACATCAATATGATACTATTATTGCAAAGAGTTCAAAATTTTCATCAATAAACTCGGGGTTTTAGGACTAACCTTTAATGCCGATTGAAATGTGATTGAAAAGCTAGGTAGAAAAGTATTGTAACTCCGAGCACAAATCAAGCAACTAAAATGCTAGTAAAGGGCTAAAATAAATAAATACTACCTTAGTGTGAATTTAGGAGGTTTAAGAGCGAGGAAAAGTGAAGAATTTTAAATTTGAAGTTTCTTGGCCATTATAAACCATACAGTTCGCGCCTGTTCGGCGACGTTAGTCACACTCGCTGATATACTCAGTGATTCGCCGAGTTATCACCTGTCTCGCTGATTTCTAAAGTTCTTTTAGTGTCTTGGGGGTTAAGTCATCGGTCTATATCGAGGTCGTCGGCCTGGTTGACGACGTGCCGAATTGCTTCATAAGTTCACTGAGTTTTACAGGCTCTGACTTGAACTTGAATTGAGCCAAACCACAGGTCAAGTCGGACTCGCCGACCTCTTCGGCGATCCACCGACTGACCATTTTCTCGCCAAACTGTATTTTTCACCACTTTCCTCATTCAAACCTGCACCACTAACACAGAATTATTTATAAAAGAAAAATAAAGCATTTAAAACCTTGGGTTGCCTCCCAAGAAGTGCCTTATTTAATGTCGTGGCACGATGCGAGTCCTTACTCACTCCCCATTGGTTGGGTTGGTGCTAGTGTTACTAGGTAACCCTAATAGTTCATTTGAGTGAAGAGGAGGCACCGCATAATTCAGGAGTGTCCTGATCAGTTGGATGGATATAGAGTGAGGGCCAACCATTTGATTCAACACTTCAATACTCTCTATCATCCCTTCCAACATTCGATCTTGTTCGGTGATCTTTTGAAAAATGATTTGGAGTGTGTCCTTGATGTACCGTGAGCTTACAATACTATTGATACATTTCACTTAGGATTTGTGAATGTCTAGTGCATTTTTGTGATAGTTTTATGTGTTTTTTGTTGTAATTTCAGGAAAAAAACTGAGGTGTAAAAAGATTAAGATGCACCTGAGGCAAGTGCTGAAAAGAGGCACCTACGGACCGTAGGATAAGTGACGCCCCATAGATAAGGGTCGTGGGACGACCAGGCATGGCAAGATTGAAGCTCATGGGAATCTGACCAAGTGTGGAACCACGGTGGGGACTAACGGACCATCGAATTACTTACGGTCCATCCGGTAACTCCGTAAAAGTGATCAGAAGAGTCGTTCCAGTACATTCGTTGAAATAATCTAAGTATAAAGCGACGGAGGTGACTGACGGTCTGTCGTCTCACTGACGGACCGTGCTGCTGGTTCGTGAAAGCTGACTGAGAGAGGTAGATTTGTTAAAATTTCAAATCAACTAAGTATGGAGCCACGGAAGAGACTCTACGGACCATCATTCGACTTACGGACCGGAGGTCAGCCTCGTGGAATGGAGACGCCCCCTACTATTTTATATCCTTACTTTGTTTCCCTTTTATTTTAGGATTTGTTTTCTATAAATAGGGTATGTAAACCTAGTTTTTGGGGGTTAGATTTTATTACTTTTATTATAGTTCATCACTTGGGATATTAACTTGCAACTTTAGGAATTCTCAATTTCCTAAGTTCGTTTTGAAGATTTTGGTGTTGCAATTCAAGTTGAATTTCTGGGTTTATTAATCTTCTTACGTAAGTTCATAATTATTTCATCTAAAACAATGAATTGTGTTCATATGATCATGGGTAACAAAACTCCACAACTAGGGTTGTGGGAACCATGATCGATTAACAAAGTATGAATAGTAAATAAGCAATTCTTGAATAGTGTTTTGCATGCATTGATAATTCTTTCGTTTAAAAGTCTTTTTAACGGTGCGCAACGTTAGAACTCGCCTTGTTGTTACTTGCCGAACCAAGGAGGTAATCAACAAGAAAAGAATTATCAACAATAATTTAGTGTGATACTGTCTAATAGTCTAGTGTCGATTGGTGCGAAGTAATAATTAAGCCAAACATCGATGTGATGTCTAATACGAGGTAAAGGTAAGGGTTAGTAAATTATACACACGTAGCCGGACCAAGGTGCGGGGTGAAATTCTCTATATGTCGGACCAAGGATTTAGAGATACCTAGCTTATCACTTTGCATGTAGTACACTAGGAAAGGATTGGTATTACTAGGATTACTGCGTTATGAGCTTGTGGGGAACACGTATACCCTAGTTAATTCTCTCATCTTGATAACAACCAAAATTGACATTTGTTTACTGATTAATTACTGAATTCTTACAATTTGTTTCACAACCCCCCCCCCCTTTTAACTACTTGTTTCTGGAAGTAATATGACTAAACGAATATAAATGTTGGTTAAAGTTAAGTCTGGACCATTTTCCTCGTGGGATCGACCCCAACCTACACGTTGGGTTCTGTACATGATAATGATCGTTTATGCTTCTTTAGGGGGTGTAATTTGAGCGTATCAAATTTTGGTGCCGCTGCCGGGGAAATTTGTCTATTAGATTTATTTTAACTACATTATTGAAATTCAGTAAAATATTTCCTAATTTTACTTTTTCTTTTTGTTTTCGTCTCTCTCAAGTTCCGACTCTAGTGTAAGCCAAGTACTCGGAGCCAGGGTGAACCACTTACTCCTTACGATCCAGAGTTGAACCGAACTTTGCGAAGAATGAACAATCAAGGAGTTCAAGTTAATCCTATCGGAGGCAATCTAGGTGATGAAGTTGAGTTGCAACCTCCGAGGGTAGTTGGTGGAGACAACCAGGTTCTAGCTGAAAATCAATTGGGACATGCAGTGAGGGTGCATGGTCCACCAGGCTGACAATTGCATGACAACTATAGGGGAAACGTCAGTATTGCTGACTCTGATGGACCTCTTGTCCTACCACCTTTTCCTCCGGGGAACACATTTGTAGTGACCAGTAGCTTGATACAGATGCTTACAGCGAGGGGCTTGTTCTCGGGGTCGCCATCAGATGACCCACATGCTCACATAGCCAAGCTAAGGGTGGTTTGCAAAAGTTGTGTAGGTCAACCAGATTTGGATATGGATGTCATCGGATTGCCAGTGTTCCCTATATCACTAACAGGCGATGTTGTTGTATGGTTCACTGAGCTCCCTTATAACTCAATCTATACATGGGACAAACTAAAGGATGTGTTCTTAGCAAGATATTATCTAGTGTCCAAGAAGCTCAATCATAAAGATAAGGTCAACAATTTTGTAGCATTACCTGGAGAGTCTGTGAGTAGCTCTTGGGATAGATTCACTGCGTTTGCAAGAGGTATTCTGAATCACCGTATTGATGATGAGTCGCTGAAGGAATATTTCTATCGAGGTCAGGATGACAACAATAAAGTAGTGGTTTATACTATAGCTGGAGGATCATATGGTGAGTGCACATAGGCGTAGATTGCAGAGAAATTGGGGAAGATCTCTCGCAACAATAAAGCATGGAACACTAGGGGGTCGAATACTGGAAGAAACACATTTTCCGTTCATACTACAAACAACCAATCTACAGATGAGATTCGTGAGGAGATGGCTCAGATGAGGACCGAGTTAGGGTTGGTATTGAAGTATGTGAGCGAAAGTGCGGAAAAAGTAAATGTTGTGAATTACTTGACTAGAACTCCAGCACCAGTTGAAGAGTGTTACTATGAAGAGGATGCTTATGCGGTGAATGATCAGACGGGGGGGTTTCCGACCAAACACCCAAGGATCCAACATGGAAAATTGGTACCGGGGTCAAGGAAACCAAGGTCGGAACTATGGCAATTACAACAGAGAGGGTCAATATGTCCAGGATGGGAACTTCAATCGCGACAACAACTACAACCGGAACAACTATGTCAACAAAAATGATCGAGTAGGACCTTATGTTCCCCCTCAAAATTGGGAAATCTGGTACTAGGGAAGCTGGAGGCAATATGGCTCGTATTGAAGATATGATGCAGAAAATGATGAGAAGGTTTAATGCAACTGATGAGAATGTGAAGGAGATGCGAAATGACTTGTCTGGTATTGGTCAAAAGGTTGAGCTCCATACAGTGTCAATAAAGCATCTAGAGCAGCAGATGACTCAGTTGTCTACTATAGTGAACCCACGTCAACCTGGCACTCTTTCTAGCAACACCATCCATAATCCAAAGAATGATGGTCATTTTATGGCAGTTACTACTCGAGGGGTAAGCAAACCATTGATCCACCTATGTCGTCTATGGTGGATGTTGAGATTAGACAAGAAGATGATGTGGTAGAGGTTAGAGAAGAGTCTGAGAATGCGACAGAAAAAGAAGCGGATATATCTCACAAAGTGGTCCCCATACCTAGACCTCCACCACCTTTTCCGCAGAAGTTATTGAAGAAGACTGAAGATGGTAAATATCGCAGGTTTATTACTATGTTGAAGCAGCATTCCATCAACGTTCCATTGATAGAAGCCTTGGAGCAAATGCTTGGGTATGCGAAGTTTATGAAAGATATGGTGACAAAGAAAAGGTATATGAGTTTTGAAGATGATGATAGATTGCAGCATTGTAGTGCTATTGCTGCAAGGTCTCTTGTGCAGAATAAGGAAGATCCCGGTGCTTTCACAATTCCATCTACTATATGGTTGTTACACTTTGCTAAGGCATTGTGTGATCTTGGTGCTAGCATCAACCTCATGCCATTGTCTATTTGTAAGAAGTTGGGTCTAGGGGATCCAAAACCTACTACGATGCAGTTACTTATGGCCGATCGAACCGTAAAAAGGCCCATTGGTGTACTCCATGATGTGCTAGTGAAAGTGGAGTCATTCATCTTTCCGATGGATTTTGTGATTCTTAACTGTGAGGTTCCCATCATCCTTGGGAGACCATTCCTTGCCATAGGTCATGCGTTGGTTGTTATGGAGAAGGGGCAGATGAAGTTCAGACTGAACAATGAAGAAGCAGCTTTCAATATTTGTAGCTCCATGAAGCAGAGTGGTGAGCTCCAAACGGTATCTGCTATAACTTACAAAGTTGAGAGTGGAACAGAAGTGCAAATTGAAGAGCGACTCGATGTTGAGGCAATAGCAGCAATAATGATGAATTTCGATATTGATGGTATTGAAGAGTACGATGAGTTGGTAGCTACAGTCAATAGGTGCGAATATCGGTCAAAACCAAAGAAGTATGAGTTAGACATGAAGAATCATGAGTCTCCACCCGCAAGACCATTTATTGTGGAGGCACCGAAATTGAAGCTTAAGGCTCTACCACCGCATCTAAGGTATGTATTCTTGGGTAGAGATAATACTTTACCGGTCATCATTGCGGCAGATTTAAACGCGAGACAAGTAGAGTGCTTGGGGACTGTGCTAAAGAGGTTCAAGCGTATAGGGTAGACTATTGCGGCTATTATTGGGATTCCTCCTGGTATTTGTTCCAACAAAATCAAACTCATGTCAGATCACAAACCTACTATTGAGCACCAAAGGAGATTAAATCCGTCAATGCAAGAGGTAGTTAAAAAGGAGATCATCAAGTGGTTGGATGCTGGAGTTATCTATCCCATTGCAGATAGTAGTTGGGTATGTCCTGTTCAATGTGTGCCCAAGAAAGGTGGGATATCTGTTGTTCCTAATGAGAGAAATGAGTTTGTTTCGATGCGGCCCGTGACTAGATGGAGAGTCTGCATGGACTACCAAAAACTAAATGCTTGGACAGAAAATGATAATTTCCATATGCCATTCATGGATCAGATGTTGGATAGACTTGCTGGTAAGGGTTGGTATTATTTTCTTGATGGTTATTCGGGATACAATAAGATTTCTCTAGCTCCGGAAGACCAAGAGAAGACCACATTTACTTCCTCTTATGGGACTTTCGCCTTCAAACGGATGCCCTTTGGATTGTTCAATACTCCAGCGACCTTCTAGCGTTGTATGATGCTGATATTCTATGATATGGTGGAGGACACTATTGAGGTATTTATGGATGATTTCTCTGTGGTAGGTGACTCTATTGATCGATGTCTGAATCATTTGGCTGAGGTGCTTAAAAGGTGTCAAGATTGCAATCTGGTGCTAAATTGGGAGAAGCACCACTTTATGGTGAAAGAAGGAATAGTTTTAGGTCATTGGATTTCTGAGAAAGGAATTGAGCTAGATAAAGCGAAAGTTCAGGTAATATAAAAACTTCCTCCACCAATCTCTGTAAAAGGTGTTAGGAGTTTTCATGGGCATGCAGGATTTTATAGGAGGTTCATCAAAGATTTCTCAAAAATTGCACATCCTTTGTGTAAACTGCTCAAGAAGTAGTGTCAGTTCCATTTTGATAATGCTTGTCTGAGAGCATTTGGAGAGTTGAATGAGAAGTTAGTAACTGCACCTATCATTATTTCACCGGATTGGGGACAACCATTTGAGGTAATGTGTGATGCAAGTGGAGTAGCGCTAGGTGTGGTATTGGGACAGAGGCAAGAGAAAATTATCCATCCTATTTACTATGCTAGCAAAGTTCTAAATGTGACCCAGAAGAATTATACTGTGACTAAACAAGAGCTTCTTGCGGTGGTTTTCGCATTCAAAAAATTTGATCCTACCTGCTTGGTACCAAGGTCATAGTGCATACTGACCATTCTGCATTGAGGTATTTAATGGCGAAGAAGGATGCAAAACCGAGGTTGATTAGATGGGTATTGTTGCTGCAAAAGTTTGATTTGTGGTAAAAGATAGAAAGGGAACCGAAAAGCAAGTTGTCGATCACATGTCCAGATTAGAGGAAGAGGCCATGCTAAAGCTTGGTGATAGGGCTGAAATTAATGATACTTTTCCAGATGAACATGTATTGGCTGCTTCTCATAATCTGATTCCTTGGTTCGCAGACTTTGCTAATTATTTGGCAAGCGATTTGGTGCCCCCGGACTTGTCTTTTCACCAAAGGAAAAAGTTTATGCATGATGTGAAGAAATTCATTTAGGATGAGCCTTAGTTGTATCGGAGTTGTGTTGATGGGATTTTTCGTCGCTATGTGCCCGAGGTTAAAATGTTGAGTGTACTTGAAGCATTCCATTCATCGCCTGTTGGAGGGCATCATAGTGGTATTCGGACAGAGATAAAGATTTTGCAGTGTGGGTACTACTAGCCTACCATCCACCAAGATGCTCATGATTTCGCCAAGTCTTGTGATCGTTGCCAAAGAGAAGGAGGAATTTCAAAGAGGCAAGAGCTTCCTATCAATCCTATATTAGTGATAGAGTTGTTTGATGTATGGGGAATTGATTTTATGGGTCTATTTGTGAGTTCACATGGGATGAAGTATAATCTTGTTGCGGTTGATTATGTATCGAAGTGGGTGGAAGCAGTTGCGCTCCCCAACAATGAAGGTAAAAGTGTCACCGCATTCTTGAAAAAGAATATATTCTCCAAATTTAGGACACCGAGGGTGATTATCAGTGATGGAGGCTCCCACTTTTGTAATAAGTTGTTCAACGCGCTACTTGAGAAATATGGTGTCTGCCACAATGTAGCCATTTCTTACCATCCGCAAATTAGTAGGCAAGTTGAAGTGTCCAACAAAGAGATCAAACAAACTTTGGCAAAGATTGTGAATGCTAATAGAACGGATTGGTCAAGGAAGCTTGATAATGCTCTATGGGCATATCGCACTACATACAAGACCCCCATAGGTATGTCTCCTTACCAACTAGTATATGGAAAATCTTGTCATTTACCAGTAGAGCTAGAGCACAAGACTATGTGGGCAATGAAGAAGTTAAATTTGGATTGGGGCGCCGCATCTAAAGGAACCCCAAACAAGCCTCATAGCATATCATTACACATCCTTGGTCGCAGAAGCAACTAAAATGACCATAAGCGATAAGCATAATCAAAGGGGGAAATCGGGACTAATGGAACAAGAAAAAAAAGAAGAAGAAATGATACATAAATACCATAGATGAGTCAAGCTCAAGCATAATACACAACTTGTCAAACACCACCTCTAAACATGAGTACTTAGCGGGGGCCAAGACAAACTACCGGGCTC
>NW_006238933.1:3787574-3820893 GCF_000226075.1 Solanum tuberosum | reverse complement strand
CGTTGGAAAGCTAACTCACAGAGATTTAATTTTGATAGTTTGAGCTCCTTCCAGTTCCTTGTGTGCTGAGAGATATTCCCCTTTAAAGTTGACCCTCAAAATCGCATTTTTTGCGATTTTCGAATTTTGATACGGTTGCTCTAAAATTCGGGTTAGACCCATTTCCCACTCAATTTGACCCCCTGAATAAGAATATGAAGTCGAATTTCTGAAATGATGCACGGATTTTGAGATATATGGAAATTATAATTTTTGGTGTTTTCGAAGCACATTTTCGGGCATTTTTGGGGTCGTTTCATATATGGGAAATCTTGCCATTTACCGGTGGAGCTAGAGCATAAGGCTTTGTGGGCGATGAAGAAGCTAAATTTGGATTGGGGCGCTGCATCTAATCAAAGAATGAATGACTTGAATATGCTTGATAAGTTTCGCTTAAAAGCTTATGAAAGTTCAGCTTTGTACAATTAGAAGATGAAGTGGTATCATGATCAAAGAATTGTAAAGTGAGAATTTGTTGTGGGTGATCTTGTGCTTCTATTCAACTCTAGGTTTCGCTTGTTTTCGGGCAAACTCAAATCCAAATGGACCGGACCATTGTTTCTCACAAAAGTGCTCCCCCACGGAGTGGTTGAGCTAGAGAACAGTGAAGGAACAAGGTTCATGGTTAACGGGCAAAAGATCAAGATATATCTGGGAAATGCAGAAAGTGTGCAAGAAGTTGTTGAGGCCTATCATCTTGATGAAGTCTTAGTAATCAAGAGGCCTGCGTCGTGCCGAGACGTTAAATTAAGCACTTCTTGGGAGGCAACCAAAGATGTAAATTCTAGCCAACAATAGGTCGTTTAGTAGTTGCTCCTATGTACTCAGTTAGACAGTTGTTTTAGTTTTATTTTAGTTTTGGCTAGATATAGCATAGGGTCAGTGTCTAAAAAGTATCCAGAAAATGTAAAAAGAAAGGGCTAATGGTTACTACATGTCCAGGGGCGAGAAGCAGAATCTATAGAAAAATGTCTGCTGCAGCGGTCTACGGACCCCATCCACGGTCCGTCGTTCACTCCACGGACCGTGAATGGCGTGCGAAGACCCCAGGTAAGTCCCTAAATTTTTCTAAGTGTTGAAGTGATCTACGGTCTCGACCTACGGATCGTAAGCGGGATCTCGTAGGTCGAAACTCTAGTCTGCCCGACCCGACCCAGACTTTCTCTATTTAAAAACCCCAAAGTTTAAAACATTTTCCCACTATTTCCAAAACCCTCATCCGAACCCCCACACCCCAAAATCCATAAATTCACTCCCTCACACCACCCTCCATGAGATCTCCCAAAGAAATCTACCCCCAAAATCCACATACTCACAACCTTCCCATATTTCCCAAAAATTCCCATCTTCAAGAGAGTCGGTGTCTGGGTACGGTACAACGTTGGGTCAAATTCAGTCGAAGTCTAAGTCTTGGCACGCAATCACACCACTCCTCATTTTCGGTAAGGTAACTGGCTTTCCCCTCACTTTGAATTACGATTCATAGCTTGAATAGGGTAAGTGGGAGTGGGTCTTGACCTTGGGTAGCTAATCATTCTTAAATGCCTGTTAAATATGAAATTGAAATGCCTTAGGACGATGGTTAGTGATTGTAGGTAATTCTAACTTAAAACCAGTAGAACTACGAGTTTAATGTAATTTCCGCCTTAGGGTTCCATAACTTGTATGAATGGCATGCTTAACTGAATTATTGGACCCCCGAGAATGATGAAGTGGCATGTGAAGTGTTGAAATGCATGATTAGACTTGCTTAGTGCTGTTGTTGATCCTATTGTATGTCTAAATGATAAAGCACTGATGCATAAAATTGCCCTAGACCCATCCACGAACCGTCGCTCAGTCAACGGACCGTTGAATAGGTCCGTGGTAGGAGCAATTGGGAAACTTCCCAAGTATGACATGACGGAGGTGGACTACGGTCCGTGGAATGACCCACGGACCGTTCTGCATCTCCGTTGTTTTAATCTGTGACTATGCCCTGCTTACTTTTGACGTACGGAGCAGGTCCACGAACCGTAGGTTGACCTACGGACCATCGGTTCCCTCCGTCGGTTACTACTCTAGCTTACTGTAAAAAAAATTCATTATTACTTTTTTATTATTATTATTCTTTTTTTTTGTCCTTCTTGATTTCGTTTGTTTATGGTTCTTAAATTCTTTCCACCATGTCTAGTGCATGTGTTGGGTACTAACATCTCCTCCGCAGGTACCATGATACGAAACAAGAATGTCATCATCAACAGGGGCCACTCAAAATTAGTGGTGCCGACCTTACGACTTATTGATGAGGATACCGACAGGCAACGGAACCCGGATTACTCACCCACACCTGCCCAGACTGCTCGGAACTAGTCCAAGAAGGTGCTCCCCGACGTAGTCACTGCCTCCCAGTCTGATGAGGAGGATACACTGATCGGGTCACCAACTAGGTCTGGGTCCGGTTCTGCGTCCAACTTTGCTGCCGGGTCTGGGTCCTGGTCCAACACAGGTTCAAGTGCACATGAAGCGGCAACCTCTCTTAATGAGGCATCTAGCTCTGACGGGATTCATATCCCTCAAAATAACCAACCGGATCCTGTAGACAGAGAGCCGGACAGGTGGTGCGTCAAAGGGCAATGGCAGATTTACCGTGACGCCAAGATGAAGAATGCCAAGGAAAAGATGGCCCGTACAATTACGGAGGAGCGCAGAGTTCTCACCGGGAGCCTCCACACTATGACAGATATCCACCAGTTTTTACAAAGGCACAAGTGCGAGTGTATGGATCTTGATCCGGGTACCTATAGCAAGGAGATTGTGTGGGAGTTTTACGCTTCCTATGCTTCCACTCTCAGAGGGCGAATTCACAAGAACGCCAAGCCCGCAGCACAAGAACCCCTCCCATCCACCATGGTCTGAGGTGTCTCGGTGAACTTATCACACACTACCATCAGCCGGTTTCTTTATAGCCCTAAACCTCACCACACATGGGCGGACTCCATCGCTGAATTTAACTATTGGTGGGAAATTGTGCGGACAGGAGCCTTCGGTCGAAATGTGGATCAAAGGGAGGTGGTTATATCATGGCTTGCTCGGCATCTGTCTTTGGATGGAGAGAGAGTGGAATGGGTTGTTGCTCCCCGATTGGGTATTCGGAAGGCCACCCTCACTTTGGCAGCCAAGTTCTTTTGGCTATTGGTCCAAAATAGATTGTCACCAACAATGGCCGATAATATAGTCACTTGGGGTAGAGCGGTCATGGTGGCTGCACTGGTTGCCGGATTGGATATAAATTTCTCCCGCCTGCTACTAGGAGAATTGCATGAGAGGGCTTTCAAGACCACCACCACCTACCCTTTCCCCTATATGATCTTTCAGCTTTGCAGAGATGCATGAGTGCCTATTTGGCACTGTGATAAATTGATGCATGCGACTGGGACCCTAGACATTGGGTTGATTCAGGATGATGCGAATGTGGCAGCACCACGCAGAGGGCCTCGAGTCGATGTAACTATGGGCGAGGATCTGATACACAATGTGGGGCAGATGCAGGGAGATGGGACCCCTACTACAACTCCGCCTGATGAGTACCCAACTTCCTCTTCTCAGACGGCCAACGAGGCCCCGAGCTCATCTCGAGCCACCCCACTCTCTAGAAAGACTATGATACCATTAGCTCAAGTCCAGAAGTTGGAGAGTCAGATAGACACCTTAATGCACCATATTAAACCTGGGATGCGGAAGTTGATTGGTAAGTTCGAAGAGAGAGTAGAAAAGAGAATGGAGGCAAAAACGGACCAAAAGGTCCAAGCAGTTCATAAGTGGCTCGATGCCTTCGAATTGAGAGTTCTAGAGAGGCCAGCTCCTACTACTGATATATCCTCTTTTCGGACAGACCTAGCTAGTCTCCAGGCCGATGTTGACGCCATCCTGGCCACACCAGTTGTCGAGCCACAGGCTGCACCCTCTGCATTAGGCGATAATACCGTCCTGGGTGCACTATTCAGTGGAGATGATGCGGAACAGCCCGAGCATGCACGTGCTCGCGGTAAGAGGCACCGATCTAGTCACAAAACTGAGCTCAAGGAGGAGGAAAAGACTAGCAAAAGGCAGCGCAGGTAGGAGAAGAAAGCACGGAAAGCCTCCATAATAGATGAGCAGCTGAGGCAACAGAGGACCCGTGAAATAATTGTTGGGGCGTCGAGTTCTATGCCCGTGAGGATTGATGTGAGCACCACTGAAGGTGCAGTTAGAGTGACAGATAGCACTACTGATAGTGCTATCCTTGTTGATGAGGGCACTACCGAGGGTGACCCGAGTGTTGATTTAGCGGGCTCTGGGAAATCGGACGCACCCGCTTGTTGATTGTTCGTCGGCGCTATGCACCATATGTTTGCTTCACCCATATCCATTACTTTTTACTATTTTTTGTGTGCATTGGGGACAAGTGCACCTATTTTTTTGGGGGTGGGGTAAATGGATTGTGAGTGATAGGGTGAAGTCTAAGTAACCCAACTCATAATCCTCTCTTGGGGTTTTCTTGCTTGTGTTCTTTTCCCCCAAGCGAATCTTTAATTTTTGTTGAACAGGCATGTTTTAGGATCGTATGTGTAGAAGCTTAAAAAAATTAAAAAAATGAAGCATGATGGATTATGAAAAATGATACTCGTCCAAAATTTTTGATATGTGCTAAAATTTGTAGGCTAGATAAGTTGAATGTGTCGGCTCCGAGTATGACATGATAATGAACCAACTTAATGGCATGAGTTAAGCTAAAACTTGAACTGGGTAATCTGATAATCTAATGATGAAACAATGTGCCAAGAGTGTGTGAGAATAATTGATTGTTCAAACAGTTTTGTGCCAATTTAGAACTTGCCTGGTTAGTCCTGCTAAGACAATTTACTCCAGAGGCTAGGAAGTGATCATAGGCCCTTGTTGTGATAAGTCCACAAATTGCCTAAAAGAAAAATCCAACCAAATGAAATAAATGCTCCCTTTGATCCAAATGCTTTGAGCCGAAGTTAGGCCATTTCTTTCTAAACCCCTAACTCACCTTCCCATAATCTACTATGTTGGCTCCAGTCCCTCCTTGGACATGTGCACCTTGACTTAGGCGAAAAGCCTAAGTTGAGGGTAGCTAATGTAAAGAGAAACCTTAATGTTGGCCCTGATCCGACATCGTGTATTGTGCACCTCAACCAATGGAAAATCCATAAGTTGAGGGTGGCTATGAAAGAGGAAGCCAAAAGAAAAATGGATATGAAAAGAGTTTGATGTTGAAAAAGACAAAAATAAAAAAGAAGAAAGGATCTTACTTGTTGAAAGCTAAAGAAAAGAATAAAACGCAAGAAAAAAAAAGATGAAAATGAAAAATAAAGAGCTACAAAGTCTAAAGTCAGATCTATGGTTGAAGAAAATCAAGGAAAAGAAGGTAAAACAGTAGGATGTCAAAAATAGGGCAAAATGAGGTTGAAATCCTAGTGTAATGTCAAGGAGGGCAAAAAGTAACTAAGAAGTACCCAAATGTACCACACCTGACCCTGAGCCTACGTTACAAGCCAAGAAAGTCCTATAGTGATCCTAGAATCTAGTTTGGAGAGTCAAAGTAGTGAAAATAAAGGCAAGCCTATGGTATTGACAACTAACTTTACTTGAAGTTCCTTCTGAGCGTGAGTGTTGAATGAATCCTTGTACTAAAATTCATATTCATTGTGTGAAAAGAGGGATTTCGTTTGAAGTAAGGGCACTAGTTACATTGTCGGAAAATTGGTAACTTGGTGATAGTAAAATAGTGTATGCTGTGTGTTGGTTGGTCGATCTTTGTCATGTTTTGATCCGCACAAGTTAGCTTGTTGAGTCTAAGAGAACAAAGTCGCACTCAAAGTAAGAGTCGGGATGAAGAGCCATGTGATTGCTTGAGCTGAAATTGTTTGATTCTGTACAAGTGTCGTTTAGAGTCATAATGTGTTGCTTAAGGACAAACAACGATTTTAAGTTGAGGGTGTTGATGTACCGTGAGTTTACGGTACAATTGATACATTTCACTTAGGATTTGTGAATGGCTAGGTCATTTTTGTGTTAGTTTTATGTGTTTTTTGTTGTAATTTCAGGAAATAAACTAAGGCGTGAAAAGATGAAGATGTAGTTGAGGCAAGTGTTGAAAAGACCCACCTACGGAGGCACCTACGAACCGTAGGATGAGTGACGCCCCGTAGATAAGGGTTGTGGGATGACCAGGCATAGCAAGATTGAAGCTCATGGAAATCTGACCAAGTGTGGAACCACGGTGGGGACTGACCGACCGTTGAATGACTTACGGTACGTCCTGCAGCTCCGTAGAAGTGATCAGAGGAGTGGTTCAAGTACCTGAGTTGAAATAATCTAAGTATAGAGTGATGGAGGTGAATGACGGTCCGTCGTCACACTGATGAACCGTGATGCTGGTTCGTGGAAGCTTACTGAGAGAGGTGGATTTGTGAAGATTTCAAATCGGCTAAGCATAGAGCCATGGAAGAGACCTATGGACCGTCATTCGACTTACGGACCGTAGGTCAGCCTCGTGGAATGGAGACGCGTCCTGCAGTTTTATTTCCTTATTTTGTTTCCCTTTTATTTTAGGATTTGTTTTCTATAAATAGGGTATGTAAACCTCTTTTTTGGGGGGTTAGATTTTATTACTTTTATTCTAGTTCTTGACTTGGGATATTAACTTGCAACTTTACCAATTCTCAATTTCCTCAGTTCGTTTTGAGGATTTTGGTGTTGAATTTTTGGGTTTATTATTCTTCTTACGTAAGTTCATAATTCTTTCATCTACAACAATGAATTGTGTTCATATGATTATGGGTAACTAAACTCCACAACTAGGGTTGTGGGAACCATGAGCGATTAACAAAGTATGAATAGTAAATAAGCAATTCTTGAATAGTGTTTTGCATGCATTGATAATTCTTTCGTTTAAAAGTCTTTTTAACGGTGCACAACGTTAGAACTCCCCTTGTTGCTACTTGCCGTACCAAGGAGGTAATCAACCAGAAAAGATTTATCAACATAGATTTAGTGTGATACTATCTAATAGTCTAGTGTCGATTAGTGCGAAGTAATAACTAAGCCAAACATCGATGTGATGTCTAATATGAGGTAAAAGTAAGGGTTAGTAAATTATACACAAGTAGCCGGACAGGGTGCGGGTGAAATTCTCTAGATGCCGGACCAAGGATTTAGAGATACCTAGCTTATCACTTTTCATGTAGTACACTAGGAAATGATTGCTATTACTAGGATTATTGAGTTATGAGCTTGTGGGGAACACGTATACCCTAGTTAATTCTCTCATCTTGATAACAACCAAAATTGACTTTTGTTTACTAATTAGTTACTAAATTCTTGCAATTTGTTTCACAAACCTCCCCCCCTTTTTAATTACTTGTTTCTGAAAGTAATTTGACTAAACGAATATAATTGTTAGTTAAAGTTAAGTCTAGACCATTTTCCTAGTGGGATCGACCCCAACCTACAAGTTGGGTTCTGTACTTGACAACGATCGCTTATGCTTCTTTAGGGAGGTGTAATTTGAGTGTATCAGTCCTCGACTTGATTGTTCTCCCTATCCCTAGACTACTTCCTCTCATGAGGAGGTATGTACCTCCCTTGATCCTTGCACTGGTTTTCCACCTCTGTTATTTTGGTGGACAACTCGTTCAGCTGAGTAACCAGTGCGGTTAACTCTAAGTCCCTCTCTAGTCCTTGGCTTGTCTCAGCCGAGTTGTCACCATTTCCCCCAGCCATGCTCACGGAACCTACCTACATCAACAAATTCAAAGAAAAAGAAAACTAAAAATAAGATTAGTAAACTACGACTACCAAAAGAAAAATTCACTTTAAACCAAAAACTTTCACGTAGCACCACTCCCCGGTAGCGGCGCCATTTTGATGTTTGCATAATCAAGACACAACTTCCAATGCAAGTGTCTATGATCATACAATAGTTTAGTAACCCAACCAAGGGTTGGGGTCGAGTTCCACGGGAGTGGGCGTGAGAATTAGTGGTTAAGGGCGAAAGTGCTAAAGTGCTAAAGCTAATCGTAGCTAAAGACTTTGGCGAATGAAAACATAACAAATTAACAAGGGTGACGCAAGCGTCAGGTATCAAATGGGGGTTTGTAAGTAAGAAACAACTAAAGCAGCGAAAATAAGGAAAAAATACAGTATGGAGATGGGATTTTTGGGAAGTGATTGGAATACGAGGTAGACTAAATCATTGGGTACATGCTTTTGATAGTAAATTCATTGAGTATTTGTGACTAGGCTAGACTTTAAAAGGGATAAGTTCTCTCTCGAGCAACTTAGCCCATTTCAAATGCGTTCCTCTCGGACACCCACTTGCCGCGTGAAGACCAATCTCCACCTTAACCCACTCACTCTCTCGAGTTGAGTGTGTGGACATGGGACTAGGGTTCACTCTCTCGAGCTGAACCTCATGTCGACCAACTCACACTGGCCATCAATTTAGTGGTCTTAGTTTTACGACCTTTCTATCGAGCAAACCGAAAACACATATATGAGATTATATTTGCAACTACAACCTCATTAAGTTCATCCACAACCACTAAACGAAATCACATTTAAACTACGAATAGACTATCAAAAAGCAAGACCCAACAACTAATCTAACCCATAGTCACACAATCACACCCCAAGAATTGGGGGTTTTAGCTACGCATGCAAAAGAGATAAAGACGTATACCAGTATTAGTTTTCATCAATGGGTATGCAAGATTAAGTCTTAAAGCAAGACGAAAGTGAAGAATCCAAGAGACCCAAGTCCAATTCCTTGAATTTGAAACCCTTTGAAAACTCCAAGTTCTTCAAAACCCTCTCTAAAACTTAGAGAGAATATCTCCAAAACTCTGTCTCAAACTTAATAATCTAAAAACTAGGTAAAAACAAGGTAAAAATTCCCTATTCAGAATAAAAACTGAACTAGTATTTATAGTTATCAGAACATGTGCCCTGAAGGATCTTTCGGCGACATTAGTGGGAATCTCCTATGCATTCGGCGATCCGCCCTTTGGTCTACTTCGTCGCCTTTCATCAGTTGCCTTCAACATCTTTGTGTCCTGGATAATTGGGCGATGTAGCACTACTTCGCGAAGTCACTCGGTGATACGCTGATTGCTCGTTTTCACCTCCGATTTGCTCCTTTCCTTTAGGGCTCAGCACACTGGAACAAAAGACGAATTTCTGATCTATTGGAGATTCGCCGAATGGGTTAGGTGATTCGCAGATCTTCATTTCTTCGTTCTTTTAGCTTCTTTTACTCCTTCTTGCTCTATAGTGTCCATATTTTTCCTCGAACTTTAAATACCTGAAACTTAAGGTTTTCATCAGATATCGAGATAAAACATGCATTTGAGGACACTAATTTCATCAAAATATAGCCCTAAATGAGTCCAATTCGTGGACTCATCAACAAAAATGGAAAAACTCTCATCATTTTGTGTACTAAAATTTTAACAAAAGAAAGGAATTTGGACAAAGTAAACTACCTGATTTGAGTAAAGATTCAAACGTACCTTTTGGAAAGTTCAATTGAAAAGCCCTTCCGAGAAACAAAGACATCTTACAATTGACTTGAAACTGACGGAATATTTATTAACGCCGGCTAGGTCGGTGTGAAATATAATTTTCAAGAAACAACCAGGTCAACGTGAATTTGAATGATCACCTAACAATTTTTTAAAGCTCTATTGAACCTAGAACTTGAGTGATTTCGAACGTATTTTGATAATGGAGTCAAAGAGTATTTTGGAAGGCTTAAAAATTGAGTTTATAAGTTAAATGACGTTCTAAGACTTTGGAATGTAATAATTGTCACGACCCAGGGGTACCCCCTAGACATAACATGGCGTACTCGACCCCAAAGGGGTCTAATACAAGCCCTTAGTATCATCATAACATACGATCATAAAAAAGTAGGGGAAATTTAAAACTTTCTTTAAAACATTCAATCGAAAACATTTCATAAAAGCGGAAGCCTTTACTAAGTCTATGTCTCAAAACCATCTATGAATAACATGAATAAAAGTCTTGGGACGTAGCCCATATAAAGTCTAAAACATAAGAAATGGAATAAAAGGAACATAGCGGGTTTGTCCTCAAAACAATGAGGACTCACCAATTCTTCAAGTCTTCAAATGGCTTAGAAACCTAGCATCCAAAGAAACGCAATCTCCCCCTACATTTGATTAGAATGGAGGCAATATGCGTTAGTACAAAATGTACTAAGTATGAAAGCTAACATACCAACATAAAACATAATCATAAGAGATAATAACATATTCATAACAAAACTCCAATAAAGTATCATAACATCACAAGTCAACATAAGACATTCATAATTTCAGACTTCAACCATTAGTCCTTCATATTCAAGTGAACTACTTCACAAGCCACCTCCAAGCATACTTGTGCAAGGCAAAGATAGCATCCCATAATACTACCTTTTCTAAGTACCTCTCCTTGGTCATTCTTGGTCATAGTCCACCTTTATAATCAAGACCTAGATTTTCATGTCATAAGAGCACTACACTCCTAAGTAACCTCAAGGCACACTTGTGCAATGCATGTGGTGCATCCCTTAATACCACACACACTAAGCATATCTTGAAGTCACCCTATTCATAATAACCATGTCTAGGTGTCACTATAGACCTACTTCTTACTGGCAAGGAACTATCAACTTAAGTCAATCATATCATGGAAGGCAACGATAACAACAATCCAAGATAGGCATACATTACATAAGCGGACCACTTCATCAGTAGCTTCGAGTCATACTTGTGCTATTTATGAATGGCATCCCATACTACCATTCACATGAAGTACTCCTTTAGGCTAGTTTACTCCATGGTTACTATCTATCATTCTAGACTATCAAAGAATAGCACATACTAGGCTAGACCTAGCTACCATGGAAAACACCTTACCATGCAATCCAAGCTATCCTAGGAAGGATACAAGTATACCAACCTAGACACCATGAAACATTCAATAGGATGAAAGCATAATTCTAATTCAATTCATGACTTCATATTCCAATTCTTAGATAAGTTCTATTCATGGTGATAACTCTAGAAAATCTATCAAGAACCATCAATTTCTCATCAAAAGATCTAAACACACATACTTAGGAAATTAGGGTTAGACAAGGAATTCACATAAATTCTTCATAATATCATGAATCAACACTACGATAATCATATATGAGTAGTATCCAACACTTTGGAATCATACCCACCTAAAACCCATACATTTGAAGTAACCCTAGCTTAGATTGAGGTTCTTCTTCACAAATCTTGGGGCTTACTAGGGGATTCTATGGGTGGAAGAACCCATAGATGAAAATCTAAACATACCTTTAATCAAAGACCTAAAGCAAGCTCTCAACAAAGGACTTTCTTCTTGACCCAAGCTTCAAGCTCTATCTCCTTTTTCAATGGAGGTTCTTCTTAAACAGAGAAATATTCTATAGAGAGGATGAAGATGGGTTTTCTTTTGATTCTAGGTTGAATGACTTAAATGAGGTAAACTTAGGTCTAATAAGCTTATATAGTTGCTAGGAAAGGAATAGAATAATGTAGGGTCAACTTTGGTAAAGAACTAAGGACCCTAAACGTTTTAAAATAAAATTTACTAACCTTCACGTATTACATCACCCTTTGCACCCCCATAGCTCGTCAAGGGCACTAGGCGACTCGCCAAGTGGACCCTTGGATAGCCCAAATTTCCAGCAAGCTCAATAATGGGGCAGTTCACTTAGGCGATCTAGGAGGTAAATGGGCAATTCGCCAAGTAGGTTGGCGAGCTGTTACTTAGCTCGTCTTTCGGTCTAGCACCTAGGCCAAAAGGGCAGTCCACTAGGCGACCTAAGGTGCCCTTTGGTTCATCGCCAAGTGCCTTGGGAGATCAAGCTGCCAAATTGCCAACTAGGCACCTAGGAGGACAAGTTCTCTTTCACTCTACCTTGATATCTTAGTCCCTTGCAACCCTATACCAATCCATAGATAGTATTCTAAACTACAGGGTGTAACACGTATCTTGATGTTCAACTACTAAGCCCCTCATTCAAAGTACGGAAAATCTCATCTACGACTCTATTTCACATACATCAAACCTTAGAACCCTAGCTTGAGGCTCTAGTTTTGTCTACTAGTTTCTGGGGTGTTACCATATCTCCCCCTTGGGAACATTCGTCCACAAATGACTTTCCTAAACACTTCTTAAAAGGAACAACTCTAGACTAGCAGCCCAATATGCATGCACTACATCTAAATGCACACAACCAGGGAGGAAAACTTCAACTCCAAGCTACGCATAATCAATTCAACACAAGGGAGTAGGAACTACATCTACCAACCCAACATGCATGAAATTCTTTATCTATTCTATTTCAAGGAGGAACTACCATCTCCTAGCTACAACATTCTCAACACACACTACATGGAGCCTACAATGCATATTGACTCAAAGATGCTACAACATGAGGCAAAACAATGCATGTAAATCATATCCAACAAGACCTAGGCATTTTCATGAACATGCATATGAAGAAATCATAGTAACACTTAACCACATAATAACCTCATTAGGTTGGCACACTATCTCCCCCTTGGGAACAAACCTACACATGCTTTTCTAAACATCATTCATAGCACGGAGAACATCAAGTCCAATCATAACAAGTCATAAAAAACAAGAAATCTAGAGATTTTTATAAAACATAAAAGAGGCACATACCGGAAGGCACATGAGGAGATAACTCTTGATGTTCTCTAGATTGGAGAGCATAAGACCTATTCTTATTTTGAGGCTCCACCTCCTCACTACTAGAGGCAACTTGCTTACCCTCTCTTCTCTTAGACTTAAGAACCGGGCAATCTCTCATACCCACTACAACTCTCAAGGTGGAAGTTTCTAGAAATCCCTAATTCATGAGCATCAAGGATACTCAATGACCTTGCCACCTAAGCACATCACGTCCCCCTTGGTAGCAAGCCTATTCAAACTCTTTTAGGCATCACTAAACTTTCACATCATCACACAAAATTATTCTATACGAAGGTGAATTACACTTATACCCTTCTTAGAGGATTCTATTCACTCAACTCACCTAGGCATTTCTCAAAACACCATATTCAACCAATCCATTAACATACTTCAAAAATCCATCATGACTAAGTCGGATTCTACCAACAACCAAGAAAAACCTCATAAAAACCTTGCTAGGTAGGCACACTATCTCCCCCTTGGGAGTAAGCCTACACAAACTCTTCTAAACATCTTCATAACATAAAGGCAACAATAAAGCATCATCCATACTAAAGACAACATCAAAGTCTAACATCTCAAATCTTACCAAGTCACACAGCCATAATTGGCATCTCATCCAACCTTTCTCCCTCACTTTTTGTGGAATAAACACTTCTAATAGTTACATCCTAAAGACCATTGAATAAGGGATAAGAGAGAGAGCTTATAGATCTATGGCACGACTTGGAGAATGAAGAAGTGAGATTTTTCCTAAGCATCCAATAGCCTCTTATTCATAAATGTGTCGCGACTCACACCCATGAATAAGACTCTACTTAGACGTGATTTGAGACATCCTAAAACTTATCCCAAAACCTTATGCTTTTATACCAAGTTTGTCATGACCCACGGGTACCCCCTAGACGTAACACGGCGTACTAGAGCCCGAAGGGATCTTATACAAGCCATTTGCGTCATCATAACATATGATCCTAAAAATAGGGGAAATTTAAAACTTTCTTTAAAAGATTCAATCGAAAACATTTCATAAAAGCAGAAGTCTTTACTAAGTCTATGTATCAAAACCATCTATGAATCACATGAATAAAAGTCTTGGGACACAGCCCATATAAAGTCTAAAACAAAAGAAATGACATAAAAGTGACATAGCGGGTTTGTCCTTGAAACTATGAGGACTCACCAATTCTTCAAGTCTTCAAATGACTTAGAAACCTAGCCTCCAAAGCAACACAATCTCCAACACCCTACATTTGATTAGAATGTAGGCAATATGTGTTAGTACAAAATGTACCAAGTATGAAAGCTAACATACCAACATAAAACATAACCATAAGAGATAATAACATATTCATAACATAACTCCAATAAAGTATCATAACATCACAAGTCAACATAAGACATTCATAATTTCATAATTCAACCATTAGTCCTTCATATTCAAGTGAACTACTTCACAAGCCACCTACAAGCATACTTGTGTAAGGAGATAGCATCCCATAATACTACCTTTTCTAAGTACCTCTCTTTGGTCATTCTTTGTCATAGTCCACCTTCATAGTCAAGACCTAGATTTTCATGTCATAAGAGCACTACACTCCTAAGTAACCTCAACGCACACTTGTGCAATGCATGTGGGGCATCCCATAATACCACACACACTAAGCATATCTTGAAGTCACCTAATTTATATTTATCATCTCTTGGTGTCACTATAGACCTATTTCGTACTAACAAGGAATTATCAACTTAAGTCAATCATATCATGGAAAACAACTATAAAAACCATCCAAGCTAGGCATACATTACATAAGTAGCCTCAAGTCATACTTGTGCCATGTATGAATGGCATCCCATACTACCACTCACACTACGTACTCCTTTAGGCTAGCTTACTCAATGTATACTATCTATCATTCTAGACTATCAAAGAATAGCACATACTAGTCTAGACCTAGCTAAAATGGAAAACACCTTACCATGCAATCCAAGCTATCCTAGGAAGGATACAAGTATACCAACCTAGACATCATGCAACTTTCAATAGGATGCAAGCTACCCTTAGGGGAGGATGAATCCTCAACCCTAAGCTATCCTTAGGAGAGTATGATGTCTCAATCCTAAGCTACCATGAAATGGTCTTGGCCTCACCAAGTCAAGCTACCATGAAGTGTATCCTAACAATGCTAGTTCAAGATACCCTCAGGAGAATATAGATCCTCAATCCTAGGCTACCATGCCTATAATAATGCAAGCTACCATGAAAAGCATCCTACCAATGCTAGTTCATGCTAACCTTAGGAGAGATTAATTCCTCAAATCCCAAGCTTCCATGAGATCTACCATCCCAAGCTAGATAATTCAACTATCCATGAAGGAATCATAAGACTCAACCTCAAGTTATTCTATTTTAATAAGCATGATTCATTTTAGGTAATTAGCCTTTCACTCTAGCATCATTCTATGTGAGAAGACCTTTCACATTCTACATACATGCAAGCTATCTCATCATATTAGACTTTCTCTTTAAGCCCTAGTGATCAACATTATGACTTCAAGCCCTACATTCAAGCTTTATTCCACAATCATCATACTAGTCTAGCTGACAAGACACATTAGCCCTAAGCCTTAGTCATAGGCAATTCTAAGCATAATTCATCATCGAGTCCTAATTATAATCATTCAATTCATATTCAATCATACATTCATATATCTAATTCAATTCATGACTTCTTATTCCCATTCTTAGATAAGTTCTATTCATGGTGATAACTCTAGAAAATCTATCAAGAACAATCAATTTCTCATCAAAAGATATAAACCCACATACTTAGGAAATTAGGGTTAGACAAGGAATTAACATAAATTATTCATAATATCATGAATCAACACTACAATAATCATATATGAGTAGTATCCAACACTTTGGAATCAAACCCACATAAATCCAATATATTGGAAGTAACCCTAGCTTAGATTGGGGTTCTTCTTCACAAATCTTGGGGTTTCTAGGGGACTCTATGGGTGGAAGAACCCATAGATGAAAAGATAAACATACCTTTAATCAAAGCCCTAAAGCAAGCTCTCAACAAAGGACTTTGTTCTTGACCCAAGATCCAAGCTCTATCTCCTTCTTCAATTGAGGTTCTTCCTAGAGAGAAAACTATTCTATGGAGAGGATGAAGATGGGTTTTCTTTTTATTCTAGGTTGAATGACTTAAATGAGGTAAAGTTAGGTCTAATAAGCTTATATAGTTTCTAGGAAAGGAATAGAATAATGTAGGGTCAACTTTGGTAAAGAACTAAGGACCCTAAACGTTTTAACTTAAAATTTACTAACCTTCACGTCTTACCTCGCCATTTATACCCCCATGGCTCACCAAGGGCACTAGGTGACTCCCCAAGTGGACCCTTGGATCGCCCAAATTTCTAGCAAGCTCAATAATGGGGCAGTTCACTTAGGCGATCTAGGGGGTAAATAGGTGATCCACTAAGTAGGTTGGTGAGCTATGACTTAGCCCGCCCTTTGCTCCAGCACCTAGGCCAAAAGGGCAGTCCACTAGGCGACCTTAGGTTCCCTTTGGCACATCACAAAGTGCCTTGGGCGATCAAGCTGCCCAATCGCCAAGTAGGCACCTTGGAGAACAAGTTCTCTTTCACTCTACCTTGATATCTTAGGCCCTTTGTAACCCTATACCATTTCATAGATAGTCTTCTAAACTACGGGGTTTAACACGTATCTTGACGTTCAACTACAAAGCCCCTCATTCAAAGTACGAAAAGTCTCATCGACGACTCTATTTTATAGACATCAAACCTTAGAACCCTAGCTTGAGGCTCTAGTTTGGTCTACTAGTTTCCGGGGTGTTACAATAATGGACCAATTATGTTCAAAGAAAAACATATGTATATTAACACGGTTCAAACAAGCACAAACAAAACAAAATTTGTAGCAATTAACACATAAACAATTTAACGCATCCTATCATACATGTGACCTTTTAAGACAAAGGTAAGCCTAATGTTTGAAGGATGTGTATATAATTTGTGAAACATTCCATTGCCCAAAAAATATTTATAAAAACCTTATGAATAAAATAAATGGGATACATATTAGAGGAAAGGGAAATAAATATCAGTCTTACGTAGGGGTACAATGGTAAATTAAACTAAGCTTTATATGAAATCTTCATTCCCGAACTTCTTGATGCTTTTGAATTTATTCCGGATGTGGAGGATCTTCCTTTGACTTAAACAAGGAAACTACCTATAAAATAAAAATCCAACCTCAAGGGATAATGATACGCACAAATCGACATACATATCGTTCAAATTTAATAAATAGGTGAATGATCGTCTTATATTGACCAGTGGTCAATTAGACATAAGGTGGTCTTCTAATGGGTCCAACATGCCTAGGGTGTTGGGTCAACCTAGTTTTAAAAAATGCGATAAATTTGAGATTTGCTTTGGCTCTACGCTAGTTGACTAAAAGTGGCTTTTGAAAGACCAAAAACCCAAGTGGATAACTTAGGCTAGAACTCACCACAACCATTGGACGCCTGAAGTACCAATAAATTGCCGATCATTCCGAAAAAAGGTTAAGTATACAAAAGTTCGGCTGCGGTTTCACCAAACCATTTTTTAATATACTACATTTATGTTATGGTGACGGAAATGCCATGAATGCAATATGACAGTTAATATTAAAAATTTAAACACTTAATTGCATAAAATAACAATTAATACAATAATAGTTAGCCAAATGATAAAATACTTTTGGTTAGAACCTAGATGAATCCCCGACGGAGTCGCCATTCTGTTACGACCCGATTTCAAAAACTAACGTTTTGAAACCATTTCGCAACATTGGAAATTTATTAATTTTTATAAAAATGATTAATTTAGGAGTCGGGTAAGGGTTCTAATAATTCTCTAAAGAAGGTTTACGTATCTTAGAGAATCCGCTAACACACGTTGAGCAACGGATTTATAATTTGGCTAATTTTTAAGGAAAAACAGAAGATTACTTGTGAAAAATCTTGTTTTTGAAATACTTTTTAACTTAACAATTTATCCGAGTTAATATTTTGAACTAAATGGTTAGCTCAATCTCATCAACGTGGATTCAAAGCTAATTTCTAAATATTAAGGAATATGGATAATTCTTGTCACTCCCCGAACCTACACCCTGGGCGGGACTGGAACTCGAGAACTATTGTTGATCCCAAGCGGGACTGGCACTTGGCCTAGCTTACTTACTCAACAGAAGACTTAACTTATAAAAGATAACTCAAAAAAGACTTAGAATGTTACAAAAAAAATGTTCAACTATCCAATAAGGCAAACTCAAGTCACAACATAAGATAATGAAAATGAAAAGACAAAAGAACAAACATTTAACTATCTATGAAGCCTCTAAACAACTGATATGGATGTTAGGACCAGACCCACGACATCCTAATGAACTAAAACTACAAAAAAAAAAAAAAAGGGGTCCTCCGGAAGCAAGGAGGCCCACCAACAAACTCTGGAGCTCCACTAGAATGAACGATGCACTGGATGCTAATCTTGGTTACCTCTATTTGCATCATTAAAAGTTGCAGGCCAAATGGCGTCAGTACATTGAATGTACGAGTATGCGAGGGGAATTTTAAAATAAGACATAAGCGTGAAAGGAACTTAAAGAACTTACCTGGCTCAACTCAACTTAACTGAATTCAATATAATGCAATAAAGTAAATGTAGTATAAAGAAAATCTTTTAAAACATGGATGCCAACTCTCTGTATTTAGAAATACACTATTACTTTGTGTGTATGCAAAGATAGATATAAACTCTGAATTGTATATAAAAATACAAATAAATTGTGTATATAAGAATACAAATACTTCTATGGGAGTTTCTCTAACCGACAACCATTATGTAGGAGCTATTGTGATGATACAACATTTTGCCTCACACTGTTAGGGGCCTCTTATACCTTGCCGAGGGTATAGAACCTGACTACTAAGTGGATCCACTAGTCTATGCTAAAAAGCACTAAGGAATCATCTAAAAAGTGTGACTCTTTTCTACACATGTTGGCTACATGGTTTATGGGGGCTGGGAGTTGTCTGAACTCTCCCCCATATCGGTGCTCAATACTATTCCCAAAATATGATACTAGCTCTTATGTTTAAAAAACATACTTCTCTTTGTGATTTGAGATAACTGCTCAAAAACTTAACTCATGGGCTATCTTGGAAATCAAAGTTTCCTCTCTTGCTTAATTGTGAAAGCACTTACTCTTTTCTAAAAACTAGCACAATGGATCTTTGGAAATCAAGGTTTCCTTTTCTTGGGTAAATGTGATAACGTTTTAAACTCTTTGGGAATACATAGTCCCTCTATAATTTTTAAAGAAATGAATTTCAATCTTTATTCCTTACTCCTTACTCAACTTGAACTTTAAGTCATAAAACAAAGTTAAAACATTTGGAAAAGACTTTTGGAAAACTCTCTTGACTTGACTCTTACTTCTCTTGACTTTGATCTTAACTTTCCTTGAATTGGATTATGGATTCAAGGTTCATGATCTCATGTTATGGATGATTTCATGATTTTTAGACGTACCTTAGAGTATAGAAATCAACTAGAAAATATAGGTACGTTGCTAAGGAACTAGTATGGAAAGAAAGGGGGAGGGGGGGAATGGGAAGAATTGGCGTCCCTGGCGCTATGAGAAGCGCAGGGCACCAGCCTAAAAAATTTAGAGGGCTTGGGTCAGGAACACTGGAAGGCGCAGCGCCCCAGAGCCCAAAATTCAGAGGTCCCTTCTTCGGGATCTTAGAGGGGCGGCGCCCCAAGCCTCTTGTCACGTGTACTCCGACTTTTTTCCTTCTTTTTTTCATCTCCAAACCCCCTATTTCAACTTAGTTCTTTACCAAAACACTTAGAATCAACTATACCATCAATATATACAAGATTATATTCTAATTCACACCTAAAATCAAGAATTTGGATCAACAACTCCTCAACAATTTCAACGAATCAAATACTCAATAGAACTTCAACAAAACCCATCAAGAACTCAATTTCTAAAACCTTCAAGAACATAAATTTGCTCAAATAAATCATGATTGGCACATAGGTGAACTCACTCAATGCTATGTGATCTCATATACCTCGTAGGGATCACCCCTTGACGAAATCCATGATCTTAGCTTCAATAACTTGATGATTTCCTTGCTTCTCCTTTCTCTTTTCTCTTCTCTAAAACCCTAACTCAATTTTCAAAAGTGTAAACTGGCCAAGTTCAGTTTAGACCCTAAGTAATTACCAAAAATGAATTAAAACAATAGGGTAAGGAAAAGACCAAACTACCCTTCTAAAATCCGGTTTAGGCTTTCCTTATTTTAACAGCCCAACTTCAAATCGGAATATCTCACTCATACAATCTTGGAATCACGCAAACTCAGTGGCGTTGGAAAGATAATTCCAAGATCCTTCCTTGGTATCTGAAATCACACCTAAATCATCATTAGCTAGGAGTTATGGTCATTTTAAGTTGACCCAAAACTCAAACTTAACTTAATTTTTGTCAAATTTTCAGATTTTCATTCTTTCCGAAAATGACTATTTCCAAGTCTAACTCTTTCTAGTTCTTTCAAATAGCGAGATGTTACAATATCTCCCCCTTGGGAACATTCGTCCTCGAATGAGATTACTCTTAGTAGGCTAAGGGTGTAACATCTAACACTCAGTTCAAAGACCCAACAATCAAAATGCAAAAACAACATGCCAACTTATAAATTTAAGAGTACTAAGAAGAGAATTAGTACCTTGGTCTGGAATTTCTCCGGGATCAAAGAGATGTGGATATATCTTCTTCATATCTTCCTCAGCTTCCCAAGTAGGTTCCTCAACAAAATTGGTTCCTCCAAAGGACTTTGACTGATGCTACTTCCTTAGTCCTCAACTTGCGAACTTGGCGATCTAGAATCTGAACCGCAATCTCCTCATAGGATAAGCTATCCTTGATACCAATACCTTTAGTTGGTATGATTAATGAAGGATCTCCCATGAACTTTTTCAACATAGAGATGTGAAATACCGGATGAACTGCTTCTAACTCTTGTGGTAGCTCTAACTCATAAGCTACATTGTCAATCCTCTTGGATATTCGATAAGGACCAATATACCGGGGACTAAGCTTCCCCTTCTTACCAAATCCCATAACACCCTTCATGCATGAAACTTTCAAATCTACCTAATCATCTACTTCAAACTCTAACTCCATCCCCCTAACATCAGTGTAGGATTTCCTACGACTCTGCGCTGTTTTCAACCTCTCTTGAATCACTTTTACCTTCTCTATAGCTTGATGAACAAAATCTGGTCCTATCAACCCACCTTCACCAACTTCAAACCATCCAATAGGAGATCTGCATCTACTCCCATAAACAGCTTCATAAGGAGCCATTTGGATGCTAGAGTGGTAACTGTTGTTGTAAGCAAATTCAATAAGAGGTAGGTGATCATCCCAATTACCTTTGAAATCAATCACACAAGCCCTCAACATAACCTCTAAGGTCTGAATAGTACGCTCAGCTTTCCCATCTTTTTGAGGATTAAAGGCAGTACTTAAGTTCACCTATGAACCCAAGCCTTTTTGGAATGACTTCCAAAACTATGCAGTAAATTGTGCACCTCTGTCTAAAATTATGGAGACCGGAACCCCATGAAGTCTAACTACTTCTTGAATATACAACTTAGCATAATCTTCTACTGAATGGGTAGTCTTTACCGGCAAAAAGTGGGTTGATTTTGTCATTCTATCAACAATCACCCTGTAACGACCCGGAGCATCCCCATGTCGTAACATGCGTACTCGACCTCTCGGAGGTCTAATACAAGCCTCTTAGCATTCATTCATCGCATTAGGTAATAAAAACCGTAAGGAATTTAAACACTTTTTAAAACAAATTCATAATACTCATAAAATCTTTCAATTGTAACGAAGTAGAATTTCTAAGTCTCATGTACCATCTTAGACACGAATAGAACATCTTAGGGGCATGGCCCTTTACAACAAAACATAAGTCTTATACAATGTCTAAGTGGAAATACTAGAAAAGGTAACAACTATGTCCTCGAATATATGAGGACATACCAAGCTTCTTGAGAAGAGTCAATTTCCCAAGCTTCCTCAAAAGATCCCCTCACTTTCTACCACCTACACTTGTAACAATAGAGAAATATGGAATTAGTACAATAAGCACCAGGTATGATGACCATGCAAGAAAACATGCACAATGGATGTTTACAAGAAATGTATGCTTTTAAGACCTTCTTTAACAAACCTTTACAACCACAAGCATAAACCCACATTTCAAGTCACCATTCACAATTAAGACCATATTCACATCATTTACAACTCAATAAACACAAGTGTACCATACTTAAACAAGATAGCAAAGTAAGTCCTTCATTACCATTTAAGCCTCTATCTCAAGTCACCTTAAGCCACACTAAAGTGAATAATGAAGTGACCGCCCATACAACCTCTTCATATACACCTAAGTGTTCCTAAGAGTTACTATAGACAAGGGTTTTATCATTACATTATAACATACTAATTCAACATTCTTTATAAAACTATTTAGGAGAGACACAAGCATATAATGGACAATCACATAATAGCCTTAAGGCTTAGGGAACTCACTTTAGTATCTTCGAAGCCTACTCGTGCCATGTGTAGATAGCATCCCATACTACTACCTACACGTTGTAGAACCTATCCAATATTAGAGTGCACATCCCATATGATGGAAATAGGCCTTAACCGACATAGATCATACTAGCAAGGTATGGAATCCGGAGTCTATCCTACTCCGTGGAGGTTGTTCTACTTGCCAAGGGTAGAACTAAAAGCAACCCATGTTGGCACATGGTTTAAGAGATGTCCAAGGATGTTCATTGTGCCTAATCTCATGCTCAACTAGGCCACCATCCTAACCACATCCACTCGGTGCTTAGCCTTGGTTTCCATAGAGTATTCAATCACATATGTACTAGAGAGGGTTCCTTTTCTAGTTAAACCGACTCATAGTACCTCTTCCCAAGAAAGGCCCCATTTCTTAGTCATAGCCAATCTAGGTTCATAAGGATAGTTCATTTGACTTTCTTAGATAAGGATTCTCATTCCGTTCCGGCTCCATCCATCTCTAAGCATTTCACTCAAGAAGGGAACATCACCCTAAGGCCCATCATTCAAGGTTATACATTTACTTAGGAAAGCTAGACTCATGAAAAGGCACTATGCTTAAGTCTTGCCAATTCAAGTCTTGGCCTAGAATTCCTCTTTTAGCATTTATAGGAAGAGCTCCATTACTAAGTCATAGCCCAACCAAACATTCATATACTCATATACATAATCAAGCTTTCATGACACAAGACAAGATACTCAAGTCTAGCATATGAGCTACAACATCATCTTATCTTCATCATAGTCCATCATCACCACATATCACCATTTCAAGAGAAACATGCTTTCACATTAGCATAACACCACATTATACAGTATCACATTAATACCATTAGAACATCTTCACATTATAGCTTCACACAAACTTTACATATAGCTTCATATAGGACTTTACATATAGCCTCATATGTGTATAATAATACAACAATGTAATAACACTCATATAATGTCCTTCGTGGCCTCAATTCACAACAATGCAATATTCCCACATTATACAACCACTTCACCAATGCCTTCATGGCTACAATTCACAATAATACAACACAAGAATAAGATATAACACTTCTGGATCCAACCTACCAACAACAATCAATTCAATAAAGAGAGTTCAAGCCTTCTTACCATAATCCAAAGCCATAGCCAAAATCACCAATACTTCACCCATAAGGCTTACCACCCATAATTCATCCATTATCAACAATTAATCATAAATAAACATTAAACAACACAAGAGATATCAATACCATTCACTTTACACATAATTCCATCAACTTTGAATTTATAGAAAAAGACGCTTTTCATCAACATTATTGTACTTGAGAGGGCCACCAACATTAGGCCTACCGACCCAAGATACATTACACATGAAAGGGCCACAAACATTAGTTCTACCGCTTCAATGTACATTACAAGGATAGCTCATTTCCTTTGCTAGAAAGGGCCACCACTATTAGTTCTACTGCTTCAAGGTTCATCATTTCACACCAGAAAGGGCCACCACCATTAGGTCTACCGATCCAAGGTGTTAACATCACATTAGTTCCTAGACTCACCATGAAGGGCCACCAACATTAGGTCTACTGATCCAAGGTTTAGCCTAGAATACTTCATCATTCATTCATTCATGAAAGGGATACCAACATTAGGTCTACCGATTCAAGACATTAAGACATTATGTCAAGATACATTAATTATACAAGAAAAGGATGCCTAAGCCTACCAATTCAAGATATCAGAATCACATTACTTCCATTTATACGAAAAAAGGATGCCTAAGCCTACCAATTCAAGATATACAATACATAGAAGAAAACCCTTCACATTCCATCATCATCATTCATGAGTGTTAATTAAGAATATGTTTTCAATGATAACACTATTACATTCTAAACATGAGCATCATACTATCATTGAACTCTCATGCATATAATTCACATCATAATCATACAATAACCTTCATACCTTGCCTTTCAAGGCCATGGATCACATTCACTCACGCACCTTAAAATACTACAATTAGGCATGAGTAATAGAATAATTTCAACAATCTAAATCAATATAAACATGAACAATTCAACATACTTTCATGAAAAATCAATTCCCAATCACAATTCACAACTTCAGAATTTGGGGGAAAACATGGGTTCAGGGAAGAAATCATCTTAATTCATCTTTAAATCCAAAACTCATTCATAATTCAATGCAATAAAGCCTTCGAAAAACGTTTGGGATCGAACCCATGCTAAGATTGAAAACTAGGGTTTTTGGGAATACATTGGAGATTTGAAATCAACTTTGAAATTGGCTCCTTGAAAGAAACTAAGTCAAGGATGAAGACTACCTTACCTTCTATGGAATAACTCCAAGAAAATCCCTTGAAAAAGTTGAAAACTTGACCTTGAGAGCTTGAATCATTCACCTCCAATGGAGGTTTCTAGAGAGAGAACTTTTGGAGAGGTTGGAGGTTTCTATTTTGTGATTTGAAATAATGAAGTCTAAAATAGAGTTTAATACTTTAAAAACCCTTAAAATACATTAATAAACCAATAATAATCGTCCAATAACTCAACTAACTAAAAGGGAATTTACCACCACACCCATCAACTTGGTGGAAAATTGCAGCAAAATAGTGGTGACTACGACCCCCAACCTATAGACCGTAGGTGGGGTGATGCCCCAACCTTCTGGTCCGTGGTTTGTGTCTAACAGTCACCAAGGAGGGCCTTGACCTACGAAGGCCATCCATGGAGCATGGATGGACCTACGGGGCATAGGTCCCCATCCGTAGGTCACAACATTTTGACAAATTTTCTCTTTTGGGGCAGCCTTGGGGTTAGGATTTAGGGTCCCCCTCAAGGAACCTTCGTTTGTCTTTGAGGGGTCGTACCTTGACGTTTAACCCCTCAACCATAGCTCGGGACAATACTATTCCACATGAAGCCTCATAACAACCTCAAAATCAAACTCGTTAGGCTCTAGTTTCGCCTATTCGTTTTACTGGTTGTTACACTATAACTTTTCCATTGAGCATTAACACACAACCCAAACCAACTCTAGACGCATCACAATAAACAACAAAGCCTTTCGCACCTTCTGGTAAGGTTAAATCTAGGGCAGCAGTCAACCTCTTTTTCAATTCCTGAAAGCTCTTCTCACAAGCTCCACACCATTGAAATTTCACTGTTTTCTGAGTTAACTTTTTCAAAGGTGCTGAAATAGATGAGAACCCCTCTATGAACCTCCTATAATAGCCAGCCAAACCAAAGAAACTCCTAATATTAGTTGGAGTTGTGGGTCTAGGCCAATTCTGCACTACCTTTATTTTCTGAGTATCAACTTTAATTCCCTCTCCAGACATAATATGTCCTAATAATGCCACAGACTCAAACTAAAACTCACATTTCGAGAACTTAGCATACAACTCTCTATCATTTAGAGTTCAAAGAACTATTCTGAGATGGCTAACATGATCTTCTTCATTCCTCGAATAGATTAGTATGTCATCAATGAAGACTATAACAAACATATATAAATAAGGCTTGAAGACTCTATTCATAAGGTCTATGAATGTTGCAGGCACATTGGTCAAACCAAAGGACATAACTAGGAACTTATAATGACCATAACGAGTCCTGAATGCTGTATTTTGGAATGTCACATTCCCTTATCCTCAACTGATGGTAGCCTGATCTGAGGTCTATCTTAGAGAAACAAGTAGCACCCTGAAGTTGATCGAAAAAATCATCAATTCTCGTAAAAAGATACTTATTCTTGATGTTAACCTTGTTTAACTAGCGATAGTCTATACACATTCTAAGGGAACCATCCTTCTTCCTCAAAAATAAGACTGGAGCACCCCAAGGTGAGACACTTGGTCAAATGAAACCCTTATCCAGGAGATCTTTTAACTGCTCTTTAAGCTCTTTCAACTCTGCTGGTGCCATTCTATATGGCGGAATAGATATAGGACAAGTGTCTGGAAGAATGTCTATACCGAAGTCTATTTCTCTCTCAAGAGGGACTCTAGGAAGATTATCTGGAAAGACTTATGGAAACTCTTTTACCACTGAAACTGACTGAATAGCAGGTATCTCAACACTAGAGTTATTAACTCGGACTAAGTGATATACACACCCCTTGGAAACTGACTTTCTTGCCTTAAGGTACGAAATAAAATGACCCTTAAGCACTGCTGAACTACTTTTCCACTCTAAGACTGGCTCATTTGGAAACTGAAACTTGATAACTCAAGTTCTACAATCAACTGAGGAATAACAAGCATGAAGCCAGTCCATACAAAGAATGATATCAAAAACTATCATGTCTAACTCAACTAAATCAGCCATGGTACTCCTGTGATTGATGAAAATGGGACAATCACGATAGACTCTCTCTGCTAGGATACACTCACCAACAGCTATAGAAACACTGAAGCGCTCACTAAGTTGCTCAGGAAGAACATTAAAATTCATCGCAACATACGGATTTACAAAGGATAAACTCACTCCTGGATCTAGCAAAGCATAAACATTAAAGTGAAATACTTGAATCATACCACTGATAACTTCTGGCGAGTCCTCTTGCTCTTGGCGACTAGTGATAGCATATAGGCGGTTTAATCCTCCACCAGTACCTGAAGTAGTTCCTCTAGGTGCAGCCCTGTCTGGTGGAAAAACTGAAGAAGACTGGGCTCTATTTCCCCCACTACCATTACCCTACTTGTTCTTGAGAAACTCTCGCATGACATGACCGTTTTCGTCACACTTGAAGCAACCAGAGCCATCACGACACGTCCCTGAGTGGTTCCTACAATACTTAGCACATGCAAGAGGCTTACTACCCCTTGTGCCATACTACCCTGAGAATAGGCAGGTTTGGCTCTGAAATTCTGACTATTTTACTCACTTTTGTTCTTTGGTACCGGTATACTAGCAGATGATGGAGTAGGCCCCTTCTGTTTCTATTGGAAGGATGATCGGTTGGCATTATTCTTCTGCTACCCAGACTCATTCCCTATCTTAGCTCTATTATTCTTAAATTGTTCTCTATCCCTCAGCTTGTCCTCTTCAACTTGTTGCACATGGATCATTAGCCTTGCTATGTCCATATTCCCTATCAGCATAGCCGCCTTGCCTTCCTTACTTGAAAGACGATACAACCCAAAAACAAATAAACTCATTCTGCTCCTCATGTCGGCAACCATCTCTGGAGCATACTGGGAAAGTTGTGTGAACCTCAGACTAAATTCATAAACTCTCAAAGAATCCTGCTTAAGTGTGAGGAACTCTCATACCTTAGCCTCTCTCAGTTCTCGGGGGAAGAAACGCCCTAAGAAGGCCTTCTCAAAATAAGCCCAACTCACAGGTGGTGCCCTCTCAACTTGATTCTTCTTCCATTGGTCTAACCATATCCTAGCGACACCGTTCATTTGGTATGCAGCTAGTTCCACCCTCTCAGTATCAGCAACATGCATGATTTTAAAAACTTTCTAAAGCTCTTCAACAAAATACTCTGGATCCTCAGTAAAAATAAAACCTGTGAAGTTTGGAGGATTCATCATTAAGAACCCGCAGATCATCGAAGTATCAGCCAGTTCCTATCGATTCCCTCTCTGTTGCTCGAGTTGGTTGGTCACAATTTGCCTCAACATCCGGATAGCCTCACGGAACTTAACATTAGTGACCTCTCCTTGGGGTTGCACTTCTGTTGCATTGGGAACCCCTTGTTCCTGTGGTTCAACATTCCTTCTAGCCAGGCGACCTCTGACAACTCTTCGTGGAGGCATGATCTGAAAGAGACGCGCAAGCACGAGTTAGAAGAAACTTTTTAGAGATCAAACTATAACGCACGAAATGAGTATAAAAGAAGTGAGATAATTTCCTAAGTGTTGCAGCCTCCAAATTATAGATGTGGCACGCTTCACACCGATAACTAGGACTATACAGACACAGCTTCATAGACTCCTTAGGACACTTGAACTCTGTGCTCTGATGCCAAGTTTGTCATTCCCTGAGCCTATACCTTGGGTGGGACTGGCACTCGAGAACCATTGTTGTCCCCAAGCAAACCCTTGGCCTTGCTTACTTACTCAGCGAAAGACTTAACTTATCAAAGATAACTCAAATAAGACTTAGAATGCTATAAAGAAAATGTTCGACTATCCAATAAGGCAAACTCAAGTCTCAACATAAGATAATGAAAATGAAAAGACTACAGAAGTAACATATGACTGTCTATGAAGCCTCTCAACAACTGAGATGGATGTCGGGACAAGACCCACAACATCCTAATGAACTAAAACTACTAAAAACAATAAAAGGGGTCCTCAAGAAGCAAGGAGGCTCACCAACAAACTCTGGAGCCCAACTAGAATCAACGATGCGCTAGATGCTAATCCTAGTTACATGTATCTGTATAATTAAAAGATGCAGGCCAAATGGCATCAGTACATTGAATGTACAAGTATGCGAGGGGAATTCTAAAACAAGACATAAGCTTGAAAGGAACTGAAAGAACTTGCCTGGCTTAACTCAACTTCACTTAACTGAATTCAATATAAATTAATAAAGTAAATGTAGTATAAATAAAAACTTTTAAAACATGGATGTCAACTCTGTTTATTTAAAAATACAATATAACTATGTGTGTATGCAAAGATACGATATAAACTCTGAACTATATATAAAAATACAAATAAACTGCGTATATAAGAATACAAATACTTCTGTGGGAGTTTTTCTAACCAACAACCATCACGTAAGAGCTTTATGATGATACAACATTTTTCCTCATGCTGTCAGGGCCGTCCTATACGTTGCCGAGGGTATATAACCAAACTACTAAGTGGATCCACTAGTCAATGCTAAAAAGCACTTAGGAATCATCTAAAAAGTATGAACTTTTTCTACCCATGGTGGCTACATGGTTTATGAGGCTGGGAGTTGTCTGAACTCTCCCCCATATTGGTGCTCAATAGTACTCCGAAAATATGACAGTAGCTCTTATGTTTAAAAAACAAACTTCTTTCTGTGATTTCAGATAATTTCTCAGAAACTTAGCTCAAGGGCTGTCTTGGAAATCAAAGTTTCCTCTCTTGCTTAATTGTGAAAGCACTTACTCTTTTCTGAAAACTAGCTCAAAGGTTCGTTTAGACGTAACTCTGGCGCGGCCCCCAGAGCCCAAAATTCAGAGGTCCCTTCTTCGGGATCTTAGAGGGGCGGCGCCCCAAGCCCCTTGTCACGTGTACTCCGACTTTTTTCCTTCTTTTTTTCATCCCCAAACCCCCTATTTCAACTTAGTTCTTTCCCCAAAAACTTAGAATCAACTATACCATCAATATATGCAAGATTCTATTCTAATTCACACCTAAAATCACGAATTTGGATCAACAACTCCTCAACAATTTCAACGAATCAAGAACTCAATAGAACTTCAACAAAACCCATCAAGAACTCAATTTCTAAAACCTTCAAGAACATAAATTCGCTGAAATAAATTATGATTGGCGTGTGGGTGAACTAACCCAATACTATGTGATCAAACATACCTCGTAGGGATCACCCCTTGACGAAATCCACGCTCTTAGCTTCAAGAACTTGACGATTTCCTTGCTTCTCCTTTCTTTTTTCTCCTCTTTATTTCTCTTCTCTAAAATCCTAACTCAATTTTCAGAAGCGTAAACTGACCAAGTTCAATTTAGACCCCTAAGTAATTACCAAAAACGAATTAAAATAATAGGGTAAGGAAAAAACCAAACTACCCTTCTAAAATTAGGTTTAGACTTTCCTTATTTGAACTGGCCAACTTCAAATGGGCTTATCTCACTCATACAAACTAGGAATCGCGCAAACTCCCTGGCGTTGGAAAGTTAATTCCAAGATCTTTCCTACGGCATCAGGAAGCACACCTAACACATTTTGAGATAGGAGTTATGGTCGTTTTAAGTTGACCTAAAACTCAAACTTAACTTATTTTTTGTCAAATTTGCAGATTTTTATTCTTTCCAAAAATGACTATTTCCAATTCTAACTCTTTCTAGCTCTTTCAAATAGCGAGATGCTACAATTCTCAAGTTAGTCTAAGAGCTTAAGCGCTTTTTGAAAATTTGAATACTTGAATAAATAAATTACGAAAAATAAAAGTCATTTAAAAACCTCAAAAGGATTCATTCAAGTTAATTAAGATTTAAATGAGTTATTAGCGATAATCAACATATATTCACAAATAGAGTAGATAACTAAATAAAATAAAGAACTGGATAAAAATGGAAATTTGGCCCCTTTCTGCTCCTATCGCTACTTCTGCACTCAAATTGGACTTTTCAAGTCCAATTTTTCCAATTTCTAGCCCTTTGGGATACTGTCGCTGCTGTTGATTTTTTTATATGGGACTTTTAAGTCCAGAACATCAATTTTTAACCCTTTGGGGCTACTGCTACTAGTTTGGGTTTAACCCATTAATATTAGCTTCCATTTCACGACTCGGATGAGGCTGATGTTAGTATTATGGCCCACGTGTGTTAGTTTTATGGCTCACATTAATATTGTTTTGGTTTAATATTTAATTACTAACTAAATTCTAATTGGATAAATATGGAAAGTTTATTATGGATATAACTCCCCACTACCTACTTTGATGGAAAGTGGGAATTAACCACTTGGTCCTCTCTCTGCCTATTAAAAGGGAATAGCCTATCCCATCTACGGTATCCCGATACGCATAAGGTCAAGAGAGAGAAAATAAAACTAGTTCCTTGTCAAGACTCAAGAAAAGACTTCCGCTCAATTTAAGTCAAGAATTAGTTATGGCTGATTCAGGTATGTATTCTTGACTGAATTATTATAGTAATAGATTTATGTGAAAATCATATAGTTCTACGATCGTGAATAACTGATAGGATTTATGAATGTTTAGATTGTTTATGTTTTCACAATCCATTAAATTCTAATATGTAGTATCAGCGCCAGGTTTAGGAACTTATGATTTTTCATTAAGATTTATGTTTCTTTCAACTTTATGGATCTTATTTATGAAGTTTAAGGAGTCATAATTACTGTTAGTTACAAATATGAGTTTGAATATGTTAGGAGACTGATTTATTTTACAGCTCCATTATATCTCAATTTTGTAATCTGAATTTTAGTGTTTGTTGCCTACTGGGTTATGTCAACATGATTTAAAAATAAAAATAAAATAAATATATGTGTTGATGATGGAGGAATTTAAGGTGATGAAATAAAGAAAAGAAAATTTCCTTAAAGATTCTTTATGTGGGTCAACTTAGTAATTATTAACTCTGATTTATGTGTTCTGTAACACATATTCAATAGCAATTCTATTATGAATTTTAGTCAGTATGAGAAAATTAAGTTCTTCTCACGGAAAGCATGAAAAGTTTTAATGCTTCTATTATGTGAAAAATAACGCCGCTTGAACAATTTGGAATTATATATGAGATTAGTTAATCACTAAAGTGGTCTAATCTTTGAAGAATTAATTCAAAATAATAATGATTAAGCGTATATTCAATTATCCATTATTTTGATGCTTGTAACCGATATAACACTTATGGATATATTGAAGTGTTTGGTTATAAGATATTTACGGATCACCCAAAGGTTGATTATTTTAATTTTATAACCATTGAACATTAAGGAGATAATTTAGATGTATTGTTAGTTTTATTTATTTATCCAAAGATAATAAATATTATTGAATTATGTTAAATTCACATTTAAGCATCATTATGTCTAAAGTTGTATTTTGATGTTTTGCCCAAAGGAGGACATCAATATACATTTATGAATTTATTAACCATTTTTTCTTGAATTTGATAGTATGTTTAAATTCATAACTCAAAGTATTAGCAAATGAGCATATTATATTTGCAGCATTTGCTCTTCATTCACACTCTGCCTCTGTTACGACCTTTAACGGTCTTAACTTCTGGAATTGGTGCGAACAGATCAAATTCCATCTCGGAGTTTTAGATCTTGATGTTGCACTTTACACTGAGAAGCGAACTACTATTATTGAAACCAGCAGTACTGAAGAAAGGTCCTATGATAAGCACTGGGATCGATCTAACATATTAGGCATAATGTTTATGCCAATGAATATTGCGAGCAACATTAAGACTACTCTTCCCAAAACTGAAAATGCAAAAGATTTTCTGAAACTTGTGGAAGAATCCTCTCAAACTGCTAATAAGTCTCTTGCTGGGACATTGATGGGTACTTTGACCACCATGAAGTTTGATGGTTCACGTACCATGTACGAGCATGTCATTGAAATGACAAACGTAGCAGCAAGACTTAAGTCTTTGGGAATGGAAGTGGAACACAATTTCCTTGTTGAAATGACCCAAAAAGTTCTTAAAAATGTGCTACGGAAGTTACCGGAAACTTGTTTAGCTATATATAAAAAAATCCATTTTGTTTTTCGAAAATACGACTTCATATTCTTGTTTAGGGGGTCAAATTGAGTGGGAAATGGGTCTAACCCAAATTTTAGAGCAACCGTATCAAAATCCGAAATTTCCAAGTGAAGCCTTTTTCGAGGGTCTACTTTGGAGGGTCATATCTCCTAGCACACAAATTATTGGGTGGCCAATAACATATCCATGGAAATCCCTTTGAGTTAGCTACCTAACGCACTTCGTTTCACCTCATTCGGAGTTCGGACGAAGAAGTTATGCCCATTTTCGTAAAGTCTGTCCGGCAG